>NC_040099.1:18355722-18658752 GCF_003369695.1 Bos indicus x Bos taurus
GTAAGGACTGAGCACCTTTACAAGATTCACACACATACCTTTTAACACAGAGACCTAGGGGATGGGGAGCCGTGCTTTTTATATATGAAGATCCTGCTGCTGTCGACTTGCCTTCCTGCAGGTGGGAGCCATGCTGCACCGGCACAACCTCGCTGTGCCACGTGCACTGGCTATGATCCCGTCCGCATGCCTACTGCCCTCTTCAGAGACACAGCCCACAGGATGTCCACAGGCCTCACCCAGCACTTAGCCAGAAAAGCCAGCAAACAGGGGTCTGTCAGCTATAGTCTTCCAAATACCAACAACAGCTTGGCATTACTGGTAGAACACAGAATCAAGGGGGAAATGGCAGCTTTTCCAGGGAAGTTCTAGCCAAGGCCGCAGAGAGGACCTGAGACTCTCAGACAGCAGACTTTTGAATAAATGAATTGGATCCAGCTGACTATCAGCAGGTTGAAAAAATCAAAAGAGCAATAAAGTAGCCATCGCACAGTAAGATGAAATATTTAAAATTTTCTTCCATGATGGGCTTCCCTAGTGGCTCAAACTTCCCTGATGGCTCAGACTGTAAAGAACACGTCTCAAGGCATGAGACATGGGTTTGATCACCATTCCAAGGAGTAAGACAGGTTACCAAATCACCTCTGGTTCAGTTGGGAAGATCCCCTAGAGAAGGGAATGGCAACCCACTCCAGTATTCTTGCCTGGAGAATTCCATGGAGAGAAGATCCTGGTTGGCTACAGTCCCTGGGGCTGCAAAGAGTGGAACACTACTGAGCAGAATAGCACTTTCAACTTCACTTTCTATATCCATCTAGATTCTCAAGCCCCCTTCCCTTTGGAAGGTATTTATGATGGGTTTCCCACCAAGAACCGGAATTAAGAAACAGAGAGTGAACCTCAAGCTGACACACTTCATGGAATATTATTGGGGTATCTCTTCCTCAAGCCAAGGAGAATTAGTACTTTTGACATCCGTGTATTAACTGAAGGGCTCTCTTAAGGGTCACATTTGGAACTTTACCTCTCTAGTGTAGTTGCTGTCACATTCAGTTACTATAAAGTACATAAGGAGGTTGATGTTGTTGACTCATCATTCCAAGGGGTAGGACAGGTTACCAAATCACCCCTGGTTCAGTTCACTTCAGTCGCTCAGTCATGTCTGACTCTTTGCGACCCCATGGACTGCATGCAGCACACCAGGCTTCCCTGTCCATCACCAACTCCTGGAGCTTGCTCAAACTCTTGCCCACCAAGTCAGTGATGCCATCCAACCATCTCATCCTCTATCGTCCCCTTCTCCTCCTGCCTTCAATCTTTCCCAGAACCAGGGTCTTCTAGTGAGTTGGTTCTTTGCATCAGGTGGCCAAAGTATTGGCATTTCAGCTTCAGCATCAGTCCTTTCAATGAATATTCAGGACTGATTTCCTTTAGGATTTACTGGTTTGGTCTCCGTGCAGCCCAAGGGACTCTCAAGAATCTTCTCCAACACCACAGTTCAAAAGCATCAATTCTTCAGCGCTCAGCTTTCTTTATGGTCCAATTCCGACATCCATACATGACTACAGAAAAAATCATAGCTTTGACTAGATGGACCTTTGTCAGCAAAGTAATGCCTCTGCCTTATAAGATGCTGTCTAGGCTATAGCTTTTCTTCCAAGGAGCTGGTGTCTTAATTTCATGACTGCAATCACCATCAGCAGTGATTTTGGAGCTGCAAAAAATAAAGTCTGTCACTGTTTCCATTGTTTCCCCATCTATTTGCCATGAACTGATTGGCCCAGATGCCATTATCTTAGTTTTCTGAACGTTGAGTTAAAACCCTCATCAGTTCAGTTCAGTTCAGTCACTCAGTCGTGTTCAACTCTTTGCGACCCAATGAATTGCAGCACACCAGACTTCCCTGTCCATCACCAACTCCCGGAGTTCACTCAAACTCATGTCCATTGGGTCAGATATGCCATCCAGCCATCTCATCCTCTGTTGTCCCCTTCTCCTCCTGCCCCCAATCCCTCCCAGCATCAGAGTCTTTTCCAATGAGTCAACTCTTTGCACAAGGTGGCCAAAGTACTGGAGTTTCAGCTTTAGCATCAGTCCTTCCAAAGTACACCCAGGGCTGATCTCCTTTAGAATGGACTGGTTGGATATCCTTGCAGTCCAAGGGACTCTCAAGAGTCTTCTCCAACACCACAGCTCAAGGCATTGATTCTTAGGCACTCAGCTTTCTTCACAGTCCAACTCTCACATCCATACATGACTACTGGAAAAACCATAGCCTTGACTAGATGGACTTTTGTTGGCAAAGTAATGTCTCTGCTTTTGAATATGCTATCTAGGTTGGTCATAACTTTTCTTCCAAGGAGTAAGCGTCTCTTAATTTCATGGCTGTAATCACCATCTGCAATGATTTTGGAGCCCAAAAAAATAAAGTCTGACACTGTTTCCACTGTTTCCCCATCTATTTGCCATGAAGTGATGGGACCTGATGCCATGATCTTCGTTTTCTGAATGTTGAGCTTTAAGCCAACTTTTTCACTCTCCTCTTTCACCTTCATCAAGAGGCTTTTTAGTACCTCTTCACTTTCTGCCATAAGGGTGGTGTCATCTGCATATCTGACGTTATTGATATTTCTCCCGGCAATCTTGATTCCAGCTTGTGCTTCTTCCAGCCCAGCATTTCTCATGATGTACTCTGCATATTGACAATATACAGCCTTGACGTATTCCTTTTCCTATTTGAAACCAGTCTGTTGTTCCATGTCCAGTTCTAACTGTTGCTTCTGACCTGCATATACATTTCTCAAGACACAGGTCAGGTGGTCTTGTATTCCCATCTCAGAATTTTCCACAGTTTATTGTCATCCACACAGTCAAAGGCTTTGGCATAGTCAATAAAGCAGAAATAGATGTTTTTCTGGAACTCTCTTGCTTTTTCCATGATCCAGAGGATGTTGGCAATTTGATCTCTGGTTCCTCTGCCTTTTCTAAAACCAGCTTAAACATCTGGAAGTTCATGGTTCACGTATTGCTTAAGCCTGGCTTGGAGAATTTTGAGCATTACTTTACTAGCATGTGAGATGAGTGAAATTGTGCGGTAGTTTGAGCATTCTTCGCCATTGCCTTTCTTTGGGATTGGAATGAAAACTGACCTTTTCCAGTCCTGTGGCCACTGCTGAGTTTTCCCCTCATAGACCTGCCAATAAGCTGGGTTGCAGTTTGATAAGGGGTAACCTAGATAGCATATTAAAAAGCAGATACATTAATTTGCCAACAAAGGTCCGTCTAGTCAAGGCTATGGTTTTTCCAGTGGTCGCGTATGGATGTGAGAGTTGGACTGTGAAGAAAGCTGAGCGCCAAAGAATTGATGCTTTTGAACTGTGGTGTTGGAGAAAACTCTTGAGAGTCCCTTGGACTGCAAGGAGATCCAATCAGTCCATTCTAAAAGAGATCAGTTCTGGGTGTTCTTTGGAAGGACTGATGCTGAAGCTGAAACTCCAATACTTTGGCCACCTCATGCGAAGAGTTGACTCATTGGAAAAGACTCTGATGCTGGGAGGGATTGGGGGCAGGAGGAGAAGGGGATGACAGAGGATGAGATGGCTGGATGGCATCACTGACTTGATGGAGGTGAGTTTGAGTGAACTCTGGGAGTTGGTGATGGACATGGAGGCCTGGCGTGCTGCAGTTCATGAGGTCGAAAAGAGTCAGACACGACTGAGAGACTGAACTGAATTTTAAAAAATCTTGCAGAAGCAAAAGACTTGAATGGTTTCTGTACGAGAACCTTATTACAGACATTCTACCCATGGATGCTACTAGTATGGGTTTCTGAATGTCTTAACCACCTTTGTGAGCTCAACGCTATACATGCTACCGGACATTTAACACACATTCCTTATATGCGTGTTGGTGAATAGATGATTATTTCTAAGTTACTGATTTTGTGTCTTAATGAGGTGCTCTGTGGATATACAGTCTGCTATGTGGCTGTTTTCTCATCTGGACCTTTGTTCTCATTAGTGACCTCTTTGCTAAATATGGTTTAAAAACAACTTCCACTGATGTATAGAACAGTCTTATGGATTCTGTGGGAGAGAGAGAGGGTGGGAAGATTTGGGAGAATGGCAATGAAACATGTAAAATATCATGTAGGAAACGAGTTGCCAGTCCAGGTTCGATGCATGATGCTGGATGCTTGGGGCTGGTGCACTGGGACGGCCCAGAGGGATGGTATGGGGAGGGAGGAGGGAGGAGGGTTCGGGATGGGGAACACATGTATACCTGTGGCGGATTCATTTTGATATTTGGCAAAACTAATACAATTATGTAAAGTTTTAAAAATAAAATTAGAGAGAAAAAAAAAACAAAACAACTTCCACTAAATATTATTAATAATAATATGATATTAAACCAAATTGGCAATGGTTACATGAATGTTCTATGTATCAATTTCTTTTTGAAACATATATATCATTGTGTAAAATCTTGTAATGGAAGATTGAAATCTTTCCCACAACAGAAGCCCATTGTGGGCTTCCCCAGTGGCTCAGTGGTAAAGCATCCACATGCAAAGCAGGAGTTGCAGGAGATGTAGGTTTCACCCCTGGGTCAGGAAGATCCTCTGGTGGAGGAAATGGCAACCCATTTCAGTATTTGTGCCTGGAAAATTCCATGGACAGAAGAGCCTGGTGGGCTGCAGTCCATGTGGTCATAAAGAATCAGACACTTTCGAGCAACGAAGCATGCACAGAATCTTTTATATAAATGATATATTTTGTAAATATGAACATACACAGAGATTCTATATTTCATAAAACAGAAATGAATTGGCATATAATAACCAGCTTGGGTCTAGTTTGTGTCAAACAGAGACAAGGATTCTGTCATAAATAAGATGACTGAGAGTGTCCTTTTATCGCATTTGGCCTTTTGTTTGGACTTATAGTCATTTCTGTGGGGTGAATAGAAAAGCAATAGGGACCCTAATTTGAATTCTTTTCTGGAAGGCTTTTCTGTTCATCCCTTTGGAAGCACCTATTCAAAAACAAATGTGTGCCCTGAGTAGAGTCTTTCAATCTCATTTGCTCTGCTCTACTACTACAGTGTTGCTCTAGCAATGCAAAACCACCTGTTCTCCTAGATCATGATATTTTCCCTCTTGCTTCTCTAAACCGGGCATTCCCTCCTTGGGGAATACTTTTGTCAACTTGTTCATCTACCAAAGTTCTGCTGTTCCAGGAGTCAGTTCAAGTGTCACTTCTGGGAATCTTTTCCTGTTTTCTCACCTATAGATCTGCTTCCTCCTGGCTGCCACCACAGCTCTCACACCTGGTACCATCCTACAGCCCGATGCCCTGTGCCACATCCACGTCTCCACTGCACAGCCATTTCCCCAAGGAAGAAGCTCAAGATAGAGTCATGTTGCTGCTACAGTGAGCATTCCCATAGCATCTTGCTCAAAGTAGATGGGCAAATTATGATTGTAGAGAAGAGGAAACAAATAAAGGAAAAGGAAGGAATAAAGAAGGAAAATTTTAAAAAGAGATGGAGAGTGGGGTGAAGGAGGAAAACAAGAGAAGGAAGGAGGATGGAATCTTGCACAGAACAAATCATTTAGCTGCTGCCATTATGCATGAGTGCAGGAGTCATGCAATTGAACATTTCCAAAATATGCCAGACAATGGGTCTGATTCTGATGTACAGGAAGGTGAAGAGAGAAACCCTGAATACAGCACATTGTCTGAAAGAATGCTCCTGAATAAAAAAGGATAGCCTGATTGGGAGTGGTCATTTGATGTATTTATAAATGTCAAAAATAGGGAGCATTGAAAAGTGGGGCTGTAGGAGTGCATGACTCTCCTCCTCCACAGAGGTATAAGGACCTCCCAAAGGTGTGCAGTGTGATCCTCTATCCCTGTATCCCTTGCTTTCTCTAAATTCTACATCTAACTTAAAGTGGAATGGGAATCATCAAATTCAGAAACAGCATGAGAGTTAGGAGAAAGGAGAGAAATATCACAGTTGGTGAATGGCCAATTGTTTTGACAGACACAACTGCAAACATTAAGGATTTTAAGAATGTAATTCCTGGTTGAATATTAAACTTTTTTTTTCAGAGTTAGGGTGTCAGATGGATGTAACTGCAAGAAACCTGGGCTATGAATAGAATTACACACATCAGAGGCAACGTATGAGCATGTAAGCATAGAATGTTGTCAGAAGCCTAGAGAGAAGGACCTAACCCAAAGCACAGAAATATACCCTTATACGAGAGTCTCTTTTGTTGTTCTTCAGTCACTCAGCCATGTCTGACTCTTTGCTACCCCATGAACTGCATACAGCATGTCAGACTTTGCTGTCTTTCACCATCTCCCAGAGCATGCTCAAACTCATATCCATTGAGTTGGTAATGCCTTTTACATAGAATTATGGCAAAGTTATATTCATCTACTTTTCTTTCTTATTACACTGAGAGTATAAAAGGCAGAGAACCCAGTGGGAAGGAACAGGTTACCCAAGATTCATCTCAGGTGAAATTATTGTATGTCACATACTTCCCTAAATCCAAAAACTGATGTCAGGGCCCTATATTCCAGCCTTGGAAAAAGACATACTCCTGAGGAAGGAATTCAGTGAGAAACCAGAGGCTGGGAAAGTCAAGACTGAGCACCACAAACTCAGAAATACTTCTGATGATACACCAGTCTGAAAAACTGGAATGAGACCACAATTATAGCCCAGTAAAAGTTGGAAAGAGTTTCAGCCCCAAAGCCCTTCTTTGTGCAGTTAAGGAATTTGAGGTCAAGAGAAGAAATGGAGAATGGCTTGCCCTGGCCATACCTGATTAGTGACCCTTGAAACTAGATTTCTTGTCTTTGACTTCTAGTCCATTGCTCTTTGCTTTAATCATGATTGTTTCCTTAAAAGTACTTGTGATCTTTGCTTGAACTTCTGGTGATGAAAATAAAGGTTCTGACAATTTTATTATTGTTTTCCTCATTTAAAAGTTAAGGGAAAAAACAAACATATACTTCATGAAATTACAGTTTGGCTTGTTTCCAAGCAAGTTTTAGTTCATGGCCCATAGGAAGGAGAAAAAAAATGTAAGAGAAAAGTCCCGTAAGTTCACCTAACTAAGAGAAGTTTCCATTTATCTTTCTTATTTTTTTCTTGTTTCTGGGTCATGTTTCCTGGTTTGGAAGATTTCCTGCCTTTCTAGCATGTGTGTGCTTGCTAAGTCAGTTCAGTCATGTCCAACTCTGTGCAACTCTATGGACTTTAGCCTGTCATGCTCCTCTGCTCATGGGATTCTCCAGACAAGAATATTGGAACAGGTTGTTATGCCCTACTCCAGGGGATCTTCCTGACCCAGGGATCAAACCTGCACCTCCTGTGTCTCCTGCATTGGCAAGTGTTTTTTTTTTTTTTTTTTTTTTTTTTTACCACCAGTGCCACCTGGGGTGCCTCTTTCTAGCACAGAGCGTGGCTATTTATGTAAGTTAACCCTTTAAAGAATTCGTTTTCTTTTTCTTAAGAAGGATGAACAGTTAGAGGCAATAGGAGGAAGCTTAAAAGTATGACCTGTTCCTAGATGACCTACCGAGAACATCAGATTATCTTCATTCAACAAACTGCACCAGACTGGAACACATACATTTGCATGTGGTAGAAGGAACTGAAAAACCTAATCAGAAATAAATTCTACAAACAGAAGGAGACATTTCTTTTGTCTAACTCACTTACTTGGGATGAAAAAGATAAGTGTGAGATTGGAGTGGGGATAATATATCAGTGCAGATTAATAGATTAAGACCAATATCCCACTTGGGTCATATGATTTCTCTCTTCTTGAGCCCTCAGATATAGAAAAATGAAGCATAAAATTGAAAGAGTTCTTATTAAAAAGTGTAAATCACACTTTTGCTTAACATATAAATCAAAAGACTAGTCAAGTGGGCCAAGCTATCTGGTCAACATGACACATCCAGTTGATACACAGCAATAGTGTTGCCTCAATAAGCCAATCTGGACTCAAATCCATGGAAAAAAAGACAACTTTAGGCCCCCCTGAATCTGCTTTGGAGCAAATGAAGCTTGCTCTCCAAGTTATAATTGCTGGCTCCACTTTGAGCAGAAACAAAGACAGGCTATTTGTAAATATTTCCAGGTTGGTATTTGTGACTTAGTTCATAAAATCTAGGTTCCCAACCTCTTATATCAATCACTTAATTCTAACAACAATTTGTTTTGTAAAGATTTTGATGATACTGCAGCAGTCAGAGCTGTTTAAAATGTTTCCCATGTCAGAAGGACCTGAGACTCAGAGGCAGTACCTCCAAATAAAACAAGTTTTTTTGTTTGTTTGTTTGTTTTGTCTTTTTAAGAGAACTCTAAATATCTTCTCTGCCACTGGTCATTGAGAGGGAGATATTGGCAGTGAAAACAATGTTGAGTGAGATGGAAACATCTTGGCCATTAAGAAAAGAATAGTCGTTGGCTCAAACTAGCTGATATTTTCTAGGTTCCAGACGGGATGGTAAATGGGGTGTATTTGAAACAATAGGGGTTCTTCCAAAAACAATGGTGCTCCCTTGCCTTTACTTCGGTTTCTCAATGGAATACAAAGGATATTTTCTGGTTTCTGCCAAATTGAATCATCAGAATAAAAGATTGTAGAAGTACTTTTTAAATGTTAAATTTTTAATAAAACATTTACTATTACTTCATATTTCATCAGAAAGTAAAATCAATGTATCCCATAGAAATTTGAATTTGATATTAAACAAGTCTAGAGGCATACCAAATGCCATAGCATGTGGAAGGCCACCAGAGATTACAAAATTTCATGGGGAGATTTCTCACAAGAGATGACTATTGTTGAATGTCTAATGTCATTGATTGGGTAAAAATGACTGCTGTATCTACAGTGTATTAATTGGTTTGTAGAACATAAATGCATGGCTTGTTAATATAAATAATGCACAATATGGGAATGTATCTTCTATTCACATATGCCCATTATAATTACCTCTCCCTGAAAACTATATCCAACTCTGGTCATGTAATGAGAGTACAGTACCTCATGAGATATAGCAGAATTTGATAAGCCCTATGGAGACAAACAAGAAAAACTACATGTTGAAAAACCACTATATATCAGCACTGTGAAAGAGGCTGTAAGGGAGAAAAGCAAGAAAAAGTTCAGAGTCTCTGCCCCAAGGAGCTTATAGTCTGTATCAAAAAGCAGCTTATGATAAAGTAAAATAATACTAATATCAGTTCCAATAGCATTCAGAGGTGATACATAACATGTGGGATATTACTGATCCTTAAAATATGGAGATGGAGTTCACAGCTCTTCCTGTGAGCTAGAAGAAGAGGCAAAGAAGGATGCCTTAAGCAAAGGGAATATTGTGAAAAAGCGAGATGTACAGGAGAAGCCAAAAGCATTTGGATGAGAGTGCCTTAGGAAAGACGCTTAGACAGAGAATACATCTAATGGGGTCAAGCCACTAAACCTTTTGCATGCCAGATCATTTTGTATGTTCTAGCTCCTACGTCTGATTCTCCAGGAAACAGCCTCTAGATAAAAACTTGTGTGCAGACTCTGTATGTAGTTCTCTTGAAAACACCTCTGAGAGAATGAAGGGAGCTAGACAAGTGAGAGCTGGATGAAGGTGGTGTTCTTCATTATCAACCATTCAAACTTTGTGTGTTCGTTAGCACATGGGATTCTGTATTTGCTTTTCATAACCCCCTCAAGTGAACCAGTGCTATACCAATGTCTATGTAAAAATAGTAAGCTACAAAGTTTTATCAGGAGAAATTTTTCCTGTTCCTTTACATGAAGTAGGAAAAATATTTTGTCCTTGTTAAAAATATCTCAAATTCTAGTTTCCCTTAAATGTTCATGCAGGGATAAGAACAAAAATAATGCATTTTCAAAGAGCTCAACTTAAAAAAAAAATTTAAAAACATCCTTCACTGCACCAAGTCATAACGAGGCATACCCAGCAAATGCTGCACAGTTAATGTTGCTCATGGACCCCCGTGGAGCGGAAGGATTTTACCAGAACTGTATGAAGTGCCTTGAAATTAATTTTCCTATAATAGAAACTACTTAAAAGAATTATCTTGCTGTGCAGCAAATCAGTTCATGTGGCAGATTTATGCTTTCATCTGGAATTTTCTTAAAGGGGGCAAAGACAACAAAGAGATGGTTTGGATGAACTTAAAATCAGAGTCTTCCAAGCCCTGAGCTTTGTTCTTAGGTTAAAAAGACTTCAGAAAATGTTAAGACTTGAATACACGCAAGATTGTTTTGGATAAGCATCAGGCAATCTTCAAAGAAATTTCAAGCTAAAGAAACTTCTAACTCCACCCTTATCTTAGAGATGAAGGTACTGAGGCTGTGGGAAGGGGTCAAAGAGTAGGTCAGTGGTGTGTAAGCACAGATACCCATGCATAGACTCACATCTATTCATCTGTATATAGACAACATCTCGTGTTTTAGAAACATTTCCCAATTTCCAACCAAATATTTAAAATCTGTGTTAGTGAGGCTGGGCTAGGCTTCGCTGTGATAACAAATCGACACAAGCTTAACACAGTAAAAGTTTATTTCTCACTTACTTTATAGGTAAGGGTCAGTTTGAGGCCCACCTGGGTTGTTTTTCACCAAATACAAACTCTGAGAAGCACGCAATTCTAATGTCTCAGAGTTCACACTTCCAGTTCACTAACGAGGGAGAGAGACTCTACAAAACTGTCCTTTTCACGTCTTTTTTTGTTGTTTTTTGACAAATATTTTCAAAATTCCACTTTGCCTAGTGAATGGAGAAGAAATTGGACTATTAACAGCAAGTTCTAGGAAAGCTTCTAGACTAAGTGCTCTCAGGCTTCCTGAATGGCAGGCATCACGGTCTACTCCTTTAGAGCTGAGAGGAGTTCTAGGAAGATTAACTTTGGCAACATGTATTTGAGAGGAAACTGCAATGAACCATGCTCTACATTTCCTGCTGGTTTAAAATAATAACACTCTTAGAGAATTTGGGAAGGATCTTAAAATAATCATGGGAATGAAATTCAAGAAATGATTGCATCCAACCATGGAATATGGAACTCTAGATAAAAAGTTGAAAGAATCTGTAGGAATAAATAATACATTAATATTGGCAGAACAATAGAAGAAGAGAAAGAGATTTAGGGGAAAATACCTTTGGGGTAAGGAATAAAAATTAAAGAATACCATGTCTTTCAGACTATAGTTTATCAAATGATATGAATAATAACAATGAGGGCTTATAAACAAACAGCCTGTGAATCTGGGAGTATCAGGGGAGAGTCATAGATTAACAGAGATTTTTCCTTCTTTGTCCCAACATATCAATAAAAACAGGACTTACTCAAGATCTCAGACTGCTAGTTGCAAAGGAAAAGAAGTGTTTTTGTATCAGTTATGAGGTGTGATCTTAAGGTGTAAGTGGACAAACAGCTTATTTCTTTGTGTTTCATTTTTCTGAGATTTCCTAAATCAAAATCTTAGACAAGTTTCCCTGGTCAAAGTATAAAGTTGAGTTGAAATTTTATAAGACAAGGTGAACTTTTACACTTCTGTTTAACAGGCCGAGTAGAACAAACAAGCAACACCAAACAAACCAGAAGAGAAATGAGTTAAGATCAGTGTTTATCAACCAGCCCTGTTTATCATCCTTCATCACCCCCTCAACCCTTTCTCTGTTGAGAGGGCGTGCTGCTAGGGGTTTTGGTTTCTAGATTATTCCTTCTTTTTTAATGAATCAGCTCAAGGAAAGATTTTTAAAAATATGGTAGCCAAAATATACAAATGTTTCTGCTTTCTCTGTTTTAATTACAACCCTCACAATGTGAGAATATTCAGTAGCAGATCCTCATGAATTAAGACTATGACCATTAATACTATATCTTGCCTTCACTGAAAAAGTAGCCCTCATTCTTTTTCAGCCTTCTTTCAAGCAGACCCTCTTTCTCTTTGGTTTATATAAGTAGGATATTTTAGCTCATTCTAGAATCTAACCCTGGAAAATTCATCTCACTCCCCTATCAAGGGTAAAATATATCTTGCTAGTTCTGGTAGCCAATTTCTTCTTGACTCTGTAGAAAGATATGCTTCAAGGGGCTGAATAACAAGCTTTTAACTCCCATGTGCCTGGATTCCTAGCTACAATTCCTTTGCAGAGCCTGTGTTCCTGAACACATGTTCAAAACCCTCCCTACTATATTCTATTTGCAATTCCATTTTTTGGGGGTTGGGTCAAAACATTTCAAAATGGGTCCTTCATGTTCAACATAAAGGCCATGATCATTTTAGAGCTATTACTATGAAATTTGAAGAAGGTTAAAAGGATGTAGAGATATTTTCATGAAATTGCCCCTCCCCCAAATGTAGGCAATATTCATGTTCTACAGTTAGCAATCTAATGTTGGGTCCTTATAAATTCCAGTGAAGAACAATTATGAACTCTACCAGTTAGTGTCTGTTTAAACCTCTATTCTCTAAGCTTATTGTATTTCTAGGCCACTATAACCTTCTGCCTGATTTGAAGAGCTAGCATGTGAAAATATTTGCTGAACCTGATTCCCTGATGGGAAATACAATCCACTAGAATCAAATGTATTTGTGAAACACAAACAGATTTTCATTACCTGTAGCTTATAATCAAAGCAAAGTTTCTCACTTTGACAAACATGCTCTTCACTTTGGAAATAAAAGTGAAGCACACAATTTTTGCATTTATTAATTGTGTATCCATGCTGTAAACATTAGCTAACCATTTGCTGTTGAATCTTAAGTAAATCTCTACACTAAAAGGCACTGCTGAGCTTCCAAACTCTTAGGCTCCACATTCTGAGTGGGCTATAATCTTGGCAAGATGCATTTTCCCCATCAACATCCATAATGTCTCCCCAGGGAGGAATTTGTCAAAGGAGGAATTTGTAAAGTCACCATCTTCACAGAGGCCCCAGAGAATGAATTTAGCTGATGTGTGTAAAGACCTCCAAAGGTGAAAAATGGGGCAGGACAGTCAGTGATGCCAGAGGGACTTTCTAGGCAGTGTTTGGGAATCTTCCATGAATTAAACAGGAGCATTTCTTCCATGACCAAGAAAGAAGGAGGCTCTGTAAGAAAATTGCGTAGCATCATATATGATGCCAAGCAGTCGCTCAGATGAGATACTTCTGTAATGGCCCATATTTACTCATTTGCAATTTCAAAAAAAAAATTTAAAGCTAGAAGAAAATCAGAAACATTGAAACAAACAAACTAAAATAATTAAAAGGCCAATTGGAAGATATTGCAAGCCTTTGAAAGATAGATACATTGACTCAATTCTGGAGTGAAGAAATGGAATATTAGAAGTCCTAAAGTAGATGACCCCAACTATAGGTAGTGTTTTCAGATATAGAAACCTTGCCCCACTGCATGAATTACTTTGTAATGTATCTATACCAGGAATTTTCAGTGATGGGAAAACTCTAAAGATTTCATGTGGAAATACTCATATTTCAGCCTCACAGATTGGAACCAGGATATTAATTGGAAAAGCTATGTCAATAAACCAGTAATTAGCAAAGAAGTAAATAAATGAGTATTACCCAGTTATTTTCCTTTGAGTAACAATTTTGGACTTTTGGTGCCTTGACCTATAAAAATCCTTGAGTCTCTGAGCCCAGCAGGTTCTTCCTTCTGTGTAAGGCAGTGGTTCTTGTTTTTGACATTGCCGCAGATTCACCCTGGGCTCTTACTATCCCATTCAGTGCTCCAGCAACAATCTGACATCTTCTTTCCTTCCGTCTCTTCCTTATCAAATTAATTACATCTGCAGCAAGCTAAGTCTTTTGAATATAACACTTTAATTCCGTCTGCAAAACTATCAATTTCTTTTCATTTCCTAGAAGATAAACTCTTAAATTCTTCGCACGTTATTCAGACTTTCGACAATCCTACCAGTCCATCTTCTCTTTTACTCATCTTGTGCCCTTTGCAGTTAGTAAGCCAATCTAGATTTGGTGCCCCAACAATTATTGCATTATATTGTAGACCTTCCTTTCTTCATACTTACCTTCTGGCCTAAGGGCATTTGCTGTCATTTCTAACAATCCTTAAGGCCCAGACAAGGAACTCCCTTTTCTAAGCAGCCCTCTCAGTTCCCTCTTGATAACTGTAGTCTCTTCCACCTATACAATTATAACAACCATTGTCCTTACCAACAGAACATATCTTGCCTTGCGGCATCATATATGGATATCTTCTATTATTATTTAACTAACTTTATGTTTGTAACTTATCCCTCTAATAGGATTGTGATTAACTTACAACTAAGAATGACTTTTCCCTTTCTTCCTTTCCCTCTTCCTTCTTCTTTCACAACTACAAAGAACTTTGTACATAATGGACTCTCAGGAAATATCTGACAATTGTTTAAGAAGTGTTATGGGATCAAGTTTCCATTATGATTTCATTTGGGCCATTGCCATATGAATTTGAAGGAGAATCAGTTTTCAAGTGATCTCAATTTCTTTGTGGCTGTGATTGTTTTTGATTATGTGGACATTTTAAGCTCAGTCTTTGAAAATGTTGGCTTTCCCTTACTGATGATGATGAGAATGTGATCTTGAATAGACCAAATTATCTAGGGTCATTTGAGCTCCCAAAGAGAAAGCATAATGTAAATACCAAATTTGTACTATTATTATGTATACATATTCCATTGCTTATCAAGTCAAAGATTAGATTATGATGGTTGTAAACTCTTCCTGCTATAACATGCCATCATAATTTAACATCTCATGAGATGGCAGTGTCCCACACATTCTAGTTACATTTTATTTGGCTTAATTTTATTCAATTAAACCTCTCCATGCTATATTTTTCTTTTTTGATGCTTAGCCACTTCAACAACCAATAGTGAAAGTTTTCAGAGGCAGGTACCTGTAGAATCTCACATTCAACTTCTGCACGTATCAGGCAACTTTTCATTGAACCCATGCATCATCTTCTAATTTTCAGTGAAGGAACCAGTTTAGTAACATTCAGTTAGATTTTCAGCCTATTAGTGAAATACCAGTGAAATAAGAACTGAGAGAGAGACACATTGCTGCTCTGAGTTCCTTCTGAGCTTTAATCTTACAGGTTGAAGACACACAACTGCTAGATGTGCAGCACCTCACTACCTTGACCTAATAGTAAACAAGTATAAAACAGCACATAAATGTTTGATATTCAGTCCTAAATGAAAAAATATGTATTCTATAATGAATACTTAATTAGGACTGCAAACTGAATATAAGGAATGGAGCCCCTACTGCTTCTGAGACAAAGCAGAGTAAAATGAATTACCGTCATGCAGGGAATGATATTAATAGTGTCCAGCTTTATAAATGAATCCAATTTTAAGCCACTTTAGTTGCTATCATACTGAGAACGAGTGCAACATGTCTAACATATCATTTCTTTTCTGGCAAATGACAAGACTTAAGCAGAAAACAATTTTAACTTGCTGATATTTGACTGCATTAAATATTTCTAATTATTGAGCACTCACAGTCAAACATCATTCGGAAAACAAACGTCAGTGCTCTTTTCAGCATCAGCATGTTTAGATGAGCCATCTTTTTTCTCTTTCTCTTACAAAAGGAATAAAGTAGGTGAAAGATTGTTTGGGTGACTCTATAGCATGAGTAATTGTTGGTTCACTCCCTTGAGTCTATCCTGCAGAGAACAGTTGGCATTTTACTATGTGTGATAGCTTAGTTTATGAGCTGTATTTGTTATTCAGAATGTTTGCAGGTGGATGGAGTCACCAGGAAGTGATGTAGGAATCTCAAGGAAAGACACTGGTAGATTCCACACAGAGCACTATTTCCACATGCTAGGAAGAGAGGCTATTCTGGCAATTATTTTGGTAATGAGAATCATAATATAAATTGGACCTAGGATAAAGATTAGGTAATTATCTTGATTTTTTAAATTTCTGATTTTAACAATCTATTATTCTACCATTGAGTAAATCTTTATTGTATACTTAGTCTGTGCTAGTCACTGGATTAAACATATAATTAGGAAGAAGTAGTACTCCAACTTTGGGATTTACAGTTCTGGCAGGCAGAGAAGACCACTATACCTGAAGAATACTGTTCAATTTAGGGTAGTATCTAAGTGTATGTGTTAGTAACTCAGCCATATCTGACTCTTTATGACCGCATTGACTATAGCCTGCCAGATTCCTGTGCATGGAATTCTCCAGGTCAGAGTATTGGACTGAGGAGCCATTCCCTTCTCAAGGGATCTTCCTGACACAGGGATTGAACCTGGGTCTCCTGAAATGCAGGCATATCCTTTACCATCTGATCCACCAAGGAAACCTGGGTGTGGTAGGTGGTTGTGGTTTGGTCCCTAAGCTGTATACGACTCTTGCAACTCCATGGACTGTAGCCACCAGGCTCCTCTGCCCACAGGATTCTCCAGGCAAGAACACTGGAGTGGGTTGCCATTTCCTCTACAGGGGATCTTCCAGACCCAAGGATTGAACCTGGTTCTCCTGCATTGCAGGAGGATTCTGTACAGACTGAGCCACCAGGGAAGCCCCCAAGCCAGAACTTTGTGGTATAGAAACCATAGATATTATGATTTCGAACATTGTATAAAGAAAGAAGGACAAGGGTCATCTAAGATGTTTCTGTTCCACTGATGAAAGTGGGTAATACCTCATCTTTAGAAAGTCTCCAAAGGTGGCAAACCAGAGAAGAGGGAGGACTCAAGGGCTTTGCTCACCTAGAGACCTCTTAAAAGTCTTTCAGGGTTATTTCTAGGCAACAGTTATATTGTCAAAGGGTTTATTTAACAAAGAGACAGTGAAAAGGAGATGATGTCAAACTTTTTTGCTCTTTTCAGGAAACTAAACTTAGAGTAGTGTGTTCAAGGTGTTCTTTTTGAAACCCAGCATGGCTAGAGAAGAGTTACCCTTCTGTGATGAAATACCCACTCAAACCGCTTGATAACCACATGATCATATTCTTCCTGGGTAAAATCAAGACCCGTACAGGCTGTAATATTATTTATAATATATAATATAGAAAAGGTCAGATGAAACACAAGTTCTGACCAGACGTCCATCAGCATTTAGGCTGTCTCTTCACAGGTTATGCCTTTGGGAACAAGCCATTCTTGCCTTTGACCTTAAGCCTTGACCATGGGCTTCCCTGTTGGCTCAGACGATAAAGAATCTGCCTGCAATGCACGAGACCTGGGATGGATCCCTGGGTCAGGAAGATCCCCTGGAAAAGGGCACGGCAACCTACTCCAGAATTCTTGCCTGGAGAATCCCCATAGAGGAGCTTGGTGGGTTATAGTCTATGGGGTCACAAATCATTGAACAAGACTGAGTGACTAAGCACATTAGGAAGCAAGAGATCTATTATTAAGCCAACAAACAGTAAGTCCTAAAGCACATTCAATTTGGTAAAACTCCAAGGCAATAAGACAATTAGGAGATGATTGGATGGCTGGCTAGATGACTGAATGAATGGGGAAAGGACTGAACGGATTAATTTCTTCCTGGATTATCTCTTTGGGAAATTTACTATCTCTTCTCCAGCTAATATGGAAAGATGAGTTCTGAAGTACCAGCTCTTTACTAAAAAGATGATTCTTCAATTTTATGCCTGTACTGAGGATATCTTGGCCAAGTCCTAAGTACGAAAGGATGATAATGACAACACCTACCAAGGCAATGTAAGTTTTGTGTTCTAGACTTGGGTTTCATTTGTATATATTCACTTATTCTTCTCAGTAATTGCATGAAGTAAATAATGTTTTCATTAGTCTTCATTTTGCAGTATGGAAACTAAAGCAAAGAAGTGTTCAGTAACTTACCTAAGTGACACATCTAGGAAGTCGTTGATGAGGGATTTGAACCCAGAAAAGAATGATTTTGAGGACTTGCTCTTAATTGCTACATTTCCTTGCAAATAAAAATTAAGCCATTTGGGATGGAAACAAGAAGCTGAAAGCAGTGCACGCAGGAGACCCTTCTATATTCTCAGTGCTACATCTCTTTCATTGTTTCCCAAAGCATGCCCCCTAAAACTTATCTCCACAAAATGCTGACTGACTCTGCCCCTAACTGCAGATGAGCTCTGGAGGGAGCAAGCCAGGCTGGATAAGATTATAATCGCACAGATATGTCTTGTTTGGGGAAAAGGCACAGTGTCAGGAGAGGAGAATGGATGCTCTCCGTCCATGGGCGACACCCCTTCCACTCCATGATATACGAACACCAAAGACACCGTACATCATGGTGACATGCAGTTAAACTTAAAGCCGGTCCAAGCGCTTCTGTGTTCCCTGGGGGAGCTGCCATAAGCTGTGATCTATGGAGAGGGCCCAGGGCTGCTCTCTGCTTGGATTTGTTCTGTTTAGAGTAATCCTCCAAATACAATTATTGCCTTCACTGTGAAGAGGCATTTCTTGGAAGAAAGTAAGTGATATGCATCAGAAGAGCATGAGATAGAAAAAAAAAAAGAAGAAGAAGAAAGAGGACTGGTCTTTGTACAAGTTACTCTCTAAACTAAAACAACATATTTTAATAGAAGAGAGACTGGGGATCAAAATACATGTCTTCTAGCACTGGGTTTCATCAAAACAGTCTCTGTGACACTGAGCAAGTCATTTCACACTCTGGATCTCTGTTCTTCCACATGTAAAGTAAGGTAATAAAATTAGACATGTTTTTAAGGTCCTTGAAGTGGTTTAGGAATAGAAATTCACTCTTCCTAAAATTTACAGTCCATAACTTCTCCACCTTGGTGTCTTCCCTATCTAGTACAAACCAGACAGAGGTGCTCAAGAAATTTTTGTTAAATTAGAGGATGAGGAAGTTGCAAAGAAAATAAGAGCTATAAAATCCTGACTCTCAGTCAGAAAAACACATTTGATGAATCTGCCTCAATTTTTCATTAGGCTTACTGGAGTTATTTTTTATGAAAAGCCAACAAACAAAATCCCCTCTATTGTGTTTAAACAAAGTTATAAAAATGAGGTTCTTGCCATTCCTCAGTGATGGCCTGGAGCCATTGTTACATTCATCAGGGATTGATCATTATTGCTCTGCTCAAGATATTCCTGCAAAAAGCAAAAAACATCATTTTTCACTAGTCAGACCAATAAAAATGCTAGAGCTATGACTTTAATATATACATATATATACACACATATTTAAATTCTGGATTTCACTGGAGCAGAATGCAATTAAAATAGCTGTTCATCTTACCAGTTCTATTTTATAAAGTAAAAATAATGATGCAATTTAAAATATAATTTTAGCTTCTATTATTTAAAAAAACACACACAAGCATTTCAATTCTCTAAGGCAAGCACACATTTTTTGTATAAAATTTAAAATTTCACACAATATGTAAAAGTGTCCCATGTCATACATCATGACAAAGTGACTTTTTGAAAAGGTTCTTTCAAACTGTTTGGTAGTTTTTCACTTTTTCTTTGCTACTTAACTACCCTTAATCTTCAAGCCCATAGCTCTATCTGCAACGTTTTTAAAGCAGCTAGTGATCCAAGGTTGCATCTCTGACCTTTGTATCTCCCTTGTAATAAGAAGGGCATTTGTATTACTAGAGCTATGAAGGTCATAGTTGGGATGTTTTAAATTAGCTCTGCTCAGTAGTAATATAAAGTCAGCTTTATTTTTAATTTTATATTTTCTCATAGTCACATTTTAAAATTAAAAAAGGTAAAATCAATTTTAATAAATACATTTTTAGTCCAGTATATGCAAAATATTTTAATATCAGTGTGCAATTAGGGGGGAAAATCAATAAAATATATTGTATTCTTTTTTAATGCAAAACCTTCAAAATCCAGTCCTTTTTTACACTTATAGCAAGGTCAGGTTAGGACTGTCCATGTTCTGTGTTGTCCACATCCTCTTGGGGCCAAATTTTACTCTGCTGGACAACACAATTTTCAGATAATAGCTTCTAATGGAAGAAATGCTGGAGTCTGATTTGTTTGCTTTTTTTTTGTATTTTTAAATTTATTTTGTTTAACCTACTTGTTTTCTTATCTCTTCTCGCTATTATTTGGAACTCTGCATTCAGATACTTATATCTTTCCTTTTCTCCTTTGCTTTCACTTCTCTTCTTTTCACAGCTATTTGTAAGGCCTCCCCAGACAGCCATTTTGCTTTTTTGCATTTCTTTTCCATGGGGATGGTCTTGATCCCTGTCTCCTGCACAATGTCACGAACCTCATTCCATAGTTCATCAGGCACTCTATCAGATCTAGGCCCTTAAATCTATTTCTCACTTCCACTGTATAATCATAAGGGATTTGATTTAGGTCATACCTGAATGGCCTAGTGGTTTTTCCTACTTTCTTCAATTTAAGTCTGAATTTGGCAATAAGGAGTTCATGATCTGAGCCACAGTCAGCTCCCGGTCTTGTTTTTGCTGATTGTGGATTGCAGCCATGAAATTAAAAGACTCTTACTCCTTGGAAGGAAAGTTATGACCAATCTAGATAGCATATTCAAAAGCAGAGACATTCCTTTGCCAACAAAGGTGTGTCTAGTCAAGGCTGTGGTTTTTCCAGTAGTCATGTATGGATGTGAGAGTTGGACTGTGAAGAAGGCTGAGCATCAAAGAATTGATGCTTTTGAACTGTGGTGTTGGAGAAGACTCTTGAGAGTCTCTTGGACTGCAAGGAGATCCAACCAGTCCATTCTGAAGGAGATCAGCCCTGGGATTTCTTTGGAAGGAATGATGCTAAAGCTGAAATTCCAGTACTTTGTCCATCTCATGTGGAGAGTTGACTCATTGGAAAAGACTTTGATGCTGGGAGGGATTGGGGCAGGAGGAGAAGGGGACGATGGAGGATGAGATGGCTGGATGGCATCACTGACTCGATGGACGTGGGTTTGAGTGAACTCCAAGAGTTGGTGATGGACAGGGAGGCCTGGCGTGCTGTGATTCATGGGGTCACAAAGAGTAGGACACGACTGAGCGACTAAACTGAACTGAACTGAACCTACTTGGTTTACCTATTGGACCAATTCTGAGATTTCATCAACACATCAGTGGTTGTAGTCATTTTTCCTTTACTATGAATAGCTCTATAACTGTCTCTTTTATAATTTTTCACATCCCCACTTTAACCAAGGATTCTGAACAATAACAGATATCAAATATTTCCAAAATAGAAGAAAAGCAAAGGACAAAGAATTTTCTACTATATGGAAGAATAAACCTCTCTCTTTATGTGTTTCTCTCTCTCTCTCTCTCTCTCTCTCTCTCTCACACACACACACACACACACACACACACACACACACACCCCTCTGATTCTCCCATGAATGGCACCGAAGTTTAAAAGTACTACCAGGTCCTTAGAGTTCTCTCAGTTCATGACATCTCAATAAAAAGGTTTTGAATGCCTGCTACATGCAGGGCCTTCTGCAGACAGGAAGTCATAATAAGAAAGGAAGTTACTCAGATGTTTTTAGATGGTCCACTGGGGGACAGAATTTTTTCCCAGATCCTTGGTGAGAAAACAGATAGTAACATTCAGTGTTTATGGATCTGAAAACAGGAGCTGTATATTCATTGGGAACTGGGGAATTTCAGGCAGCTAAGAGGGATGATCAAATACTTTGTAATCATAGATACTTTCAGCTTTGTGCAGTACTGCCAATTAAATGAGCAGCTGGATCCCACTAACATTCTTTTTATATGAGCATACTGGGACCCAGAACACCTATTGACAAATGAGGGAACTTGAGTTCAAGGAAGTTTAGTGACTGACTCAAGGGACTAAGGGAACTAGAAGCTCCCTGGGGACCTTGTTTCCAGTCTTTCAGTTTTTTCTACTGCATCTTTCTAACCATCTATGAAATATTTATGGGTGGGGAAGAACATAGAAATTTAATAGGATTTTAATTAGTCAGTAGACTGAAGAAAGCACAGTTCATTACATCTGCCCTGTCTCTTAAGTGAATCCTAACTGCCCATCAGAAGTGTCCCCTCCCTTAGCTGGTCTTTCCATGAACCCCTTCCTCATAAGAGGGACTCTAATTTTCCCCAGGCACTCTTACATGTAGACTCCCCACATGTCAGGGAATAGTAGCCTTTCCTGTCCTCCCCTTGCTGGACAGGAAGTGTTGAGAACAAGCTTCTTTTCTCCACAGCAGTGCTCACAGTGCTTCTCACATAGAAAAGTTCAGTCCCAGTGTGCTTTGACTGACACTGATTGGAAGTCTGGGGAAATGAGACTTCCTCTTGCCAGTGACCTTCCAGTGGACTCAGCATCATTTCCCCTGGTCACTGTTAGTCCCTCTGCCGCCCCAATGTGCCTGTATTCAGTTCCTAGAAGGTTGTTTCAAGGAACTTCCTGCCTCTCATGTTCTCAAGGCTACAGAGATATGTACATCATGCTTGATTTCAACTTCACATCCCATGCCTCTCTGACTTTCCTGTCATTTTGCCTTTGCCATGAGAATCCTATTCTAGTCCCCAATATTGCCCTGTGACATGGTTTTGGACATAGATACCAGATAGGTGTGTCAAAAGGGGGATGCCCTAAATACACAGTATCTGGATTTCAATTCAGTACTTGGCTAGACTTCTTAGATTATTTTGTATAAATGTGAACTGGCTTGTAGCCAGCTAGATGACCACACACAAGGGCAGCTAATCAACAGATCAGCATTAACCTGAAGATAGATCTCTAGTGGCCTGACAATGAGTTCTGCCCTTGGCCTTGACCTGTTCAACATCCTCATCACTTTATAATTTGCAGATTGAATTGTTATTTGAAGTGTGTTTCACAAAGGTCATAGCCTGCAGTGCCAGTATTGCTTGGAGTTATATAGTAGCAGTTAGGAGTAGAAATGGTACCAGGAGCACATTTTCTGAATCAGGAAATGGAAATTTCTGTGATTACTAACTGAATGAGACTGTCCCTGCTGAGTATATCAGCTCAGACATAAGAAAGTAAACAGACTGCCCAGCAGGCAGATGAGCTAGAATATTCTTCAGGTGGACATTACCAAACCATTTCATACGTGTGCCCTAGAGCTGGCTTCCTCCTCAGCTTTCCACATCTCAGTCACTGGCATTATCTTTCATATTGCTCCCCAGACACCTGAATGACACCCTTAATCTCTCTTACTTTCACCTGCATTCCACTGACCACCTGTCCTGGTGAATAAACCTTCTCGTGGGAGAAGGCAAGGGTGGGATAATTTGAGAGAATAGCATTGAAACATATATATTATATGTGAAACAGATCTCCAGCCCAGGTTTGATGCATGAGACAGGGTGCTCAGGGCTGGTGCACTGGGATGACCCTGAGGGATGGGATAGAGAGGGAGGTGGGAGGGGGCTTCAGGATGGGGAACACATGTACACCCATGGCTGACTCATGTCAATGTATGGCAAAAACCACCACAATATTGTAAAGTCATTAGCCTCCAATTAAAATAAATTAATTAATTTTTTAAAAAGACCTTCTCAATGCCTTACAAATGTATTTTCTACCACAAACAGGCAGAAATTTAAAAATCGGGGAAAAAATAAAGTTTGAGGAAGCTCAGAGTAGGTTTCTGATAACTCACCCATCCTAGTCAACTGGCTTCAGAATCACAGCCTGATGGAATTTCTACAAGGACCATTCCTGTTTGGGTGGGCCAGCCTTGATAAACACATTAGGGTTCTGTTATAATACATGTAAAAATAGAGACTTGTAGTTCAATTAAAAATCTAACATGTATTTCTCTTGCTTCTGAGATTTACAAAAATGTTTGTAAATAGGAAATTATATAAGGGATTTTGAACTCTCAACCCAATTAAAGGTTAGTGTGAGCCCCTCATATCTCAGAGGTGATGAAGTTTGGGAGTTCATACCACTGAAAGAAACATCAAGTGGAGCTTTATTTCACTCTGTTATTATTTGCTTGTAGCACTTGTAGCCCCAGTGTAGCACTTGGGGCTGAGGAGAATGCAAAACAATACAGGTAGCCCATGAGGCCAACAACTGTTGAACTGTTTAGACTGCAACATCTTGAATATTCAAAGAATAGGAAAAGAGAAAAGCCTAAAGAGGTGATGTTAGAACGCCAGCTCTCAGGGTTAAAGGATACTAGCAGAGACCAGGAAGAGGGTTTGATGCTATAAACACTCATCTTACCTTGGACCTGCTCTTCTGGCTCCTAAAAGATAGGTGAACTTGACATCCACCAAATTTCCCTCCACAGATGTAGTTATATGATGAGACTGGGGCCCACAGTTCAGAGAAGAGTCTACTCCCAGGAGGAAGTAAAAGTCCCAGTCTCTTGAGATCGAAGGGGTCAAGCAATGACAAGACACCATTTTACTTCTGAGAGGGCCCCTTAAAAACTGGAATTACGGGACTTCCCTGGTGGCCCAGTAGTTGAGAGTCTGTCTGACAATGCAAGAGACATAGATTTGGTCCCTGCTGCAGGAAGATCCCACATGCAACAGATCAACTAAGCCTGTATGCAGCCACAATTACTGAACCAGCACTCTAGAGCCTTTGACCTTAAACTACTGAAGCCCACATGCCCTTGAATCCATGCTCTGCCACAAGAGAAACCACAGCAATGAGAAGTCTACACTGCAACGCAGAAGTGGGTTTGTTTCCTGAATCAGAAACATCCCCTGGAGGAGGAAATGGCAGCCCACTCCCATCATCTATCCTAGGAAATCCCATGGACAGAGGAGCCTGGCAGGCTACAGTCCCTGGAGTCGCAAAGAGTCAGACACAAGTTAGCAACTAAAATCATACATCATGACCAAGTGGGCTTTATCCCAAGGATGCAAGGATTCTTCAATATCTGCAAATAAATCAGTGTAATACACCACATTAACAAATTGAAAATAAAAACCATATGATTATCTCAATTGGAGAAGGCAATGGCACCCCACTCCAGTACCCTTGCCTGGAAAATCCCAAGGATAGAGGAGCCTGGTGGGCTCCAGTCCATGGGGTTGCTAAGAGTCAGACACGACTGGGTGACTTCATTTTCACTTTCACTTTTCACTTTCATGCATTGGAGAAGGAAATGGCAACCCACTCCAGTGTTCTTGCCTGGAGAATCCCAGGGACAGCGGAGCCTGGTGGGCTGCCATCTATGGGGTCGCACAGAGTCCGACACGACTGAAGTGACTTAGCAAATTAGCAACGATTATCTCAATAGATGCAGAGAAAGCCTTTGACAAAATTCAGCATCCATTTATGTTAAAAACTATCCAGAACGCAGGAATAGAAGGAAAATACCTCAACATAATAAAAGCTATATATGACAAACCCATGGCAAACATTATCCTCAATGGAGAAAAATTGAAAGCCTTTCCCCTAAAGTCAGAAACAAGACAAGGGTGCCCACTTTCACCACTAGTATTCAACATAGTTTTGGAAGTTTTGGCCACAGCAATCAGAGCAGAAAGAGAAATAAAAGAATCCAAATTGGAAAAGAAGTAAAACTCTCACTGTTTGCAGATGACATGACCCACTACATAAAAAACCCTAAGGACTCCACCAGAAAATTACTAGAGCTAATCAATGAATATAGGAAAGGTGCAGGATATAAAATCAACATGCAGAAATCCCTTGCATTCCTATACACTAATAATGAGAAAATATAAAGAGAAATTAAGAAAACAATTCCATTCACCATTGCAACAAAAAGAATAAAATACTTAGGAATGTATCTACCTAAAGAAACTAAAGACCTATATATAGAAAACTATAAAACACTGGTGAAAGAAAGTGAAGAGGACACTAATAGATGGAGAAATATACCATGTTCATGGATCAGAAGAGTCAATATAGTGAAAATGAGTATACTACCCAAAGCAATCTATAGATTCAATGCAATCTCTATCAAGCTACCAATGGTATTTTTCACAGAGCTAGAACAAATAATTTCACAATTTGTATGGAAATACAAAAAAACAAAAAACAAAAACTCGAATAGCCAAAGCAATCTTGAGAAAGAAAAATGGAACTGGAGGAATCAATCTGCCTGACTTAAGGCTCTACTACAAAGCCACAGTCATCAAGACAGTATGGTACTGGCACAAAGACAGAAATATGGATCAATGGAACAAAATAGAAAGCCCAGAGATAAATCCATGCACCTATGGACAACCTATCTATTACAAAGGAGGCAAGAACATACAATGGAGAAAAGACAATCTCTTTAACAAGTGGTGCTGGGAAAACTGGTCAACCACTTGTAAAAGAATGAAACTAGAACACTTTCTAACACCATACAGAAAAATAAACACAAAATGGATAAAGATCTAAACATAAGACCAGAAACTATAAAACTCCTAGAGGAGAACATAGGCAAAACACTCTCCAACATAAATCACAACAGGATCCTCTATGACCCACCTCCCAGAACATTGGAAATAAAAGAAAAAATAAACAAATGGGACCAAATTAAAATTAAAAGCTAATGCACAACAAAGAAAACGCTAAGCAAGGTGAAGAGACAGCCTTCAGAGTGGGAGAAAATAATAGCAAATGAAGCAACTGACAAAGAATTAATCTCAAACATATGCAAGCAACTCCTGCAGCTCAATTTCAGAAAAATAAACGACCCAATTAAAACATGGGCCAAAGAACTAAACAGACTTTTCTCCAAAGAAAACATATAGATGGCTGCTGATACTGCTGCTGCTAATTCGCTTCAGTCGTGTCCGACTCTGTACGATCCCATAGACGGCAGCCCACCAGGCCCCACCGTCCCTGGTATTCTCCAGGCAAGAATACTGGAGTGGGTTGCCATTTCCTCCTCCAATGCATGAAAGTGAATAGTGAAAGTAAAGTCACCCAGTTGTGTCCGACTCTTAGCGACCCCATGGACTGCAGCCTACCAGGCTCCTCCATCCATGGGATTTTCCAGGCAAGAGTACTGGAGTGGGTTGCCATTGCTTTCTCCATACAGATGGCTAACAAACACATGAAAAGATGCTGAACATCACTCATTATCAGTGTAATGCAAATCAAAACCACAATGAGGTACCATTTTACATCAGTGAGAATGGCTGCTATCCAAAAGCATACAAGCAACAAATTCTGGAAAGGGTGTGGAGAAAAGGGAACCCTCTTACACTTGGTGGGAGTGCAAACTAGTTCAGCCACTATGGAGAACAGTATGTAGATTCATTAAAAAAACTGGAAATAGAACTGCCATACGACCCAGCAATCCCACTGCTGGGCATACACACTGAGGAAACAAGAATTGAAAGAGACATGTGTACCCCAATGTTGATTACAGATCCGATCAGATCAGATCAGTCGCTCAGTCATGTCCGACTCTTCATGACCCCATGAATCGCAGCACGCCAAGCCTCCCTGTCCATCACCAACTCCCGGAGTTCACTCAGACTCATGTCCATCGAGTCAGTGATGCCATCCAGCCATCTCATCCTCTGTCGTCCCCTTCTCCTCTTGCCCCCAATCCCTCCCAGCATCAGAGTCTTTTCCAATGAGTTAACTCTTCACATGAGATGGACAAAGTACTTGAGTTTCAGCTTTAGCATCATTCCTTCCAAAGAAATCCCAGGGCTGATCTCCTTCAGAATGGACTGGTTGGATCTCCTTGCAGTCTAAGGGACTCTCAGGAGTCTTCTCCAGCACCACGGTTCAAAAACATCAATTCTTTGGCGCTCAGCCTTCTTCACAGTCCAACTCTCACATCCATACATGACCACAGGAAAAACCATAGCCTTGACTGGATGGACCTTTGTTGGCAAAGTAATGTCTCTGCTTTTGAATATGCTATCTAGGTTGGTCATAACTTTCCTTCCAAGGGGTAAGCGTATTTTAGTTTCATGGCTGCAGTCACCATCTGCAGTGATTTTGGAGCCCAGAAAAATAAAGTCTGACACTGTTTCCACTGTTTCCCCATCTATTTCCCATGAAGTGATGGGACCGGATGCCATGATCTTCATTTTCTAAATGTTGAGCTTTAAGCTAACTTTTGACTCTCCACTTTCACCTTCATCAAGAGGCTTTTTAGTACCCCTTCACTTTCTGCCATAAGGATGGTGTCATCTGCATACCTGAGGTTATTGGTATTTCTCCTGGCAATCTTGATTCCAGCTTGTGTTTCTTCCAGCCCAGCATTTCTCATGATGTACTCTGCATATAAGTTAAATAAACAGGGTGACAATATACTGCCTTGACGTACTCCCTTTCCTATTTGGAACCAGTCTGTTATTCCATGTCCAGTTCTAACTGTTGCTTCCTGACCTGCATACAAATTTCTCAAGAGGCAGATCAGGTGGTCTGGTATTCCCATCTCTTTCAGAATTTTCCACAGGTTATTGTGATCCACACAGTCAAAGGCTTTGGCATAGTCCATAAAGCAGAAATAGAAGCTTTTCTGGAACTCTCTTGCTTTTTCCATGATCCAGCAGATGTTGGCAATTTGATCTCTGGTTCCTCTGCCTTTTCTAAAACCAGCTTGAACATCAGGAAGTTCACAGTTCACATATTGCTGAAGACTGGCTTGGAGAATTTTAAGCATTACCTTACTAGCGTGTGAGATGAGTGCAATTGTGCGGTAGTTTGAGCATTCTTTGGGATTGGAATGCAAAATGACCTTTTTCAGTCCTGTGGCCATTTCTGAGTTTTCCAAATTTGCTGGCATATTAAGTGCAGCACTTTCACAGCATCATCTTTCAGGACCTGGAACAGCTCAACTGGAATTCAATCACCTCCACCAGCTTTGTTCGTAGTGATGCTTTCTAAGGCCCACTTGACTTCACATTCCAGGATGTCTGGCTCTAGGTCATTGATCACACCATCATGATTATCTGGGTCGTGAAGATCTTTTCTGTACAGTTCTTCTGTGTATTCTTGCCATCTCTTCTTAATATCTTCTGCTTCTGTTAGGTCCATACCATTTCTGTCCTTTATCGAGCTCATCTTTGCATGAAATGTTCCTTTGGTATCTCTGATTTTCTTGAAGAGATCTCTAGTCTTTCCCATTCTGTTGTTTTCCTCTATTTCTTTGCATTGATCGCTGAAGAAGGCTTTCTTATCGCTTCTTGCTGTTCTTTGGAACTCTGCATTCAGATGCTTATATCTTTCCTTTTCTCCTTTGCTTTTCACTTCTCTTCTTTTCACAGCTATTTGTAAGGCCTCCTCAGACAGCCATTTTGCTTTTTTGCATTTCTTTTCCACGGGGATGGTCTTGATCCTGTCTCCTGTACAATGTCACGAACCTCAGTCCATAGTTCATCAGGCACTCTATCTATCAGATCTAGGCCCTTAAATCTATTTCTCACTTCCACTGTACAATCATAATGGATTTGATTTAGGTCATACCTGAATGGTCTAGTGGTTTTCCCTACATTCTTCAATTTAAGTTTGAATTTGGCAATAAGGAGTTCATGGTCTGAGCCACTGTCAGCTCCTGGTCTTGTTTTTGTTGACTGTATAGAGCTTCTCCATTTTTGGCTGCAAAGAATATAATAAATCTGATTTCGGTGTTGACCATCTGGTGATGTCTATGTATAGAGTCTTCTCTTGTGTTGTTGGAAGAGGGTGTTTGTTATGACCAGTGCATTTTCTTGGCAAAACTCTATTAGTCTTTGCCCTGCTTCATTCCTTATTCCAAGACCAAATTTGCCTGTTACTCCAGGTGTTTCTTGCCTTCCTACTTTTGCATTCCAGTCCCCTATAATGAAAAGGACATCTTTTTTGGGTGTTAGTTCTAAAAGGTCTTGTAGGTCAGCTTCTTCAGCATTACTGGTTGGGGCATAGACTTGGATTACTGTGATATTGAATGTTTTGCCTTGGAAATGAACAGAGATCATTCTGTCGTTTTTGAGATTGCATCCAAGTACTGCATTTCAGACTCTTTTGTTGACCGTGATGGCTACTCCATTTCTTCTGAGGGACTCCTGTCTGCACTAGTAGATGTAATAGTCATCTGAGTTAAATTTACCCATTCCAGTCCATTTCAGTTCACTAATTCCTAGAATGTCGACATTCACTCTTGCCATTTCTTGTTTGACCACTTCCAATTTGCCTTGATTCACGGACCTGACATTCCAGGTTCCTATGCAATATTGCTCTTACAGCATTGGACCTTGCTTCTATCACCAGTCACATCTACAGCTGGGTATTGTTTTTGCTTTGGCTCCACCCCTTCATTCTTTCTGGAGTTATTTCTCCACTGATCTCCAGTAGCATATTGGGTACCTACTGACCTGGGGAGTTTCTCTTTCAGTATCCTATCATTTTGCCTTTTCGTACTGTTCATGGTGTTCTCAAGGCAAGAATACTGAAGTGGTTTGCCATTCCCTTCTCCAGTGGAGCACATTCTGTCAGATCTCCCCACCATGACCCGCCCATCTTGGGTTGCCCCACGGGCATGGCTTAGTTTCTTTGAGTTAGACAAGGCTATGGTCCTAGTGTGATTAGATTGACTAGTTTTCTGTGATTATGGTTTCAGTGTGTCTGCCCTCTGATGCCCTCTTGCAACACCTACCATCTTACTTGGGTTTCTCTTACTTTGGGCGTGGGATATGTCTTCACAGCTGCTCCAGTAAAGCATAGCCAATGCTCCTTACCTTGGACGAGGGGTATCTCCTCACTGCCGCCCTTCCTGACCTTCAACGTGGGATAGCTCCTCTAGGCCCTCCTGTGCCCGAGCAGCCACGGCCTGGGGTTGGTCCTCCCGGCCACCGCCCCTGGCCTCGGGCTTAATGGCGTGGGGTATCTCCTCCCGGCTGCCGCCCCTAACCCCGGACGTGGGGTAACTCCTCTCGGCTGTTCCTGTGCCGTCACAGTCTGGTGCTCTCGGCCACTGCCCCGACCTCGGACGTGGGGTAACTCCTCTTGGCCGCTGACCTTCGGGCATGGGGTCCTCCCGGCTTCTGCCCCTGACCTCCAACGTGGGGTAGCTCCTCTCGGCCACACTTAGCGTGCCCGTTGCAGCCGCCTGCACTTTAGCACGCCCATCGCAGTTCATCACAGCACTGTTTGTAATAGCCAGAACATGGAGGCAACCTGGATATCCATCAGAAGACAAATGGATAAGAAAGATGTGGTACATATACACGATGGAGTATTATTCAGCCATTAAAAAGAATACATTTGAATCAGTTCTAATGAAGTGGATGAAACTGGGAGCCTATTTTATAGAGTGAAGTAAGCCAGAACGAAAAACACCAATACAGTATACTAATGCATGTATACGGAGAAGGCAATGCCACCCCACTCCAGCACTCTTGCCTGGAAAATCCCATGGACGGAGGAGCCTGGTGAGCTGCAGTCCATGGGGTCGCTAAGAGTCAGACATGACTGAGCGACTTCACTTTCACTTTTCACTTTCATGCATTGGAGAAGGAAATGGCAACCCACTCCAGTGTTCTTGCCTGGAGAATCCCAGGGATGGTGGAGCCTGGTGGGCTGCCATCTGTGGGGTCGCACAGAGTCGGACACGACTGAAGTGACTTAGCAGGAGTAACAGCAGCAACGCATATATATGGAATTTAGAAAGATGGTAACAATAACCCTGTATACGAGACAGCAAAGGAGACACAGATGTATAGAACAGTTTTATGGACTCTGTGGGAGAAGGTGAGGGTGTGATGATTTGGGAGAATGGCATTGAAATATGTATAATATCATATGTCAAATGAATTGCCAGTCCAGGTTCGATGCATGATAGAGGATGCTTGGGGCTGGTGCACTGGGATGACCCCGAGGGAAAGTATGGAGAGGGAGGTGGAAGGAGGGTTCAGGATGGGGAACATGTGAACACCCGTGGTGGATTCATGTTGATGTATGACAAAATCAATACAATATTGTAAAGTAATTAGCCTCCAATTAAAATAAATACATTTATATTAAGAAAACAAAACAAGTTAGTAACTAAATAACAATACCACAATAGAGAGTAGCTCCCATTCTCTGCAACTAGAGAAAGCCCACAAAGCAACAAAGACCCAACAAGCCTTAGATAGATAAATCTTTAAAAATTAAAAAAAAATAAAAGAATAAGAATTACAGCTGATTCCTGAATGCCTTGCACGACCCACCTCATAGTCCTGCCACCAGCATATTTCTAACACTGGGATTCACCAGCTTCACAGGGGCAGGAGTAACATCCCTGTGCACTGCACCCCATGACCTCATGCAACAGCTTCCATGGAAAAGCTGGTCATGTGGGCCCCAAACCAGGAAGGCCCATGTTGAGTTTCAACATTCACCCTCTGGCAGTTTGTAACCTCATCTTGAAATAATGCCTCAAAATGCCTGAAATAAATGAAGAGAATTGCCAAGGAAAACTGTTGCTTTCAAATTTTAATTCTATTGTGAACACATTGGGAACTCTAGAACTACTGGGGGTTCCATGGCAAAGAAGAGTTGCAATGGCTGAGGTCTCTAGCATACGAGGTGTAAAACCTACATACATGGCTGGACCTGGCTTAGGACAAATCTCTGCCTGAGGTGACCATGGAGGATCCTGTGACCTGTGAGTAAACAAAGGAATCTCTTCAGCTACCCATATTGTGTGTCCTATGGCCACCAAGAGTTGGGGTAAGAAGACAATTGTATCTCTATGTAGCCAGTCAAGTCCTTTTGTGGGTAGAATCTCAAAGTGTAAGAGGTCAAGCTAACCACTGGGGGACTACTGGGCTGACTCAACACAGGGAAGAGGAGAAGGGACAGCCAGATCTTACCTTCAATTCACTGTCCTCCTGCATCTAAGCCACAGATCACAAAAAGAGGGGTTTTGGAAACTTTGGACAAGTAAGATTCTGTGGCTGATCCTGAGTATCAAATAGCAGTTTGTCTATTTAGAACAAGTCATGAGCAAGGAAGGCCAGCTCATCGCTCAACCCTGTTTATCCCTGGGTGGGTGGATGCTGATTTGAATGGACCCATTGCAGGAGTCAGTAGCCAGTAGCATCCCCCATCTCGACATTTGTACAGAGGACCATACTAAGAGGTTGATATTATATATTACTTTCTGAGAACCACATCCCTGGTTTCCAATTGCTTGGGACCTATGACCTTAGTATTGTGTGTAAAACCATAAATTCCTCTTCGAATTAAAAAAAAAGGAAGAAAAGGCCTGCTGACCCTCTGTCATTCTGTTTGTTTAATTTCTTGATGCAGTTGTAAACTCACTCAAAGCAAATAGAAATTGTAAAACTTTCCTTTATCTTAGGAGCAGTAACTTCATTTCCCTAAAATAAAAGTCAGTCTCTTTACTGTAAAGCCCAGCACACACATATTCCTGAATTTGGGCTTTGCTGTGTGTTGGAATGCTCCAAGGGAGCAGTCATCTACAAAGCCATAAACAAACTCACTGAATACTGAGGATAAGCTTTTTGTTATTCTCCTTTTTTTCTGTGGGTTTGGCTATTGAATTGCAATGACCACTGTTCCTTTTTTAATGCACTTTATGCTGCTTCCCATCACTGCCCGTTTTTATCATCTCTTTTCATTGATGGAAGCTTCTAAAGTCACTGCGTCGGCCCTTCCCTCAATTCTGTCTCCCACAGTGAAGCGTGGTGATTTCTCACAGTACCTGGTCAGAGACTTAGAATAAGGAGCTATTACAGCTTCAATTGGAAACTGTGGAAAAATCAGAAGTCATTCTCAGATAGTTAACGGCATTTGGTCCGAGATTAAACTGCATGAAATGGAGCATTTGGGTCATTGGATAGACATGGCAAATAGCAAAATATAATAAACAGACTCCAGTCTTTACATCCAAGGCTCCCCAAACAAAAGAAGTGCTTTGCATGGCTGCTGCAGACACCCAGATAGGCTTTTTATTTCTAAATATCCTGATTAATTTTGCAAGTGTGCCTGGCTTGGAAATGCCCCAAAACATCACTGCCCAGTGAACTTCTGTAAACTTGCATCTTCATTAGGGGCAATATAATCTATTCGTTGCAGATTCATTTACCCTTAGCCCATCAAATTGTTGTTTGGTGGGAGCTGTTTAGGGCCCCTGAAGCTCTGGGCTATTTTAACGAGCCAGTTCAAGCTTCCATTTCTCTGTGCAACAAAAGGATGTATTTGACTATAGTATATGCTGTTAACAGTCAACTAATCCAGACAGGCCATGTTTTGGATGTACAGAGCACATAAATCAAGCCATAGACATACTCTTTCTTTGTTTGTTCCATATTGCTCCATACATGAAAAAAAAAAAAAAAAAGCAGTAAGACACCACTTCCACCTACTCTATGAAGTGGTAGAGGGTAACACAACTTTGCTTTCAGCACCCAGCCCCAATCATATCTAAACTCTGGATTGACCCTTCAGTGTGGAAGTTTGAGAGTGCCCAGCACTCCCTGGTATTCAACTTCTACATCTCCCCCCATCCCTGTGAGCTCATAGCTTTCCTTTGATGCAATGCTTCCTCCTTCTCTCTCTCCAACAATCAGTTATGAAGGATTGCTTTTGCTCCATCAGGGAATTTCTTAGGATGACCTCCATCTCCTTGCTGATATCTCCTTCTATAAACTTGTCAAGCCCATGGAAAATTACTACTACCACCAAAATAATTGGCATATATTGTAAGTCTTGAGGCCAAGTTCTGGTGGGCTGGGCTTGACCAGGCACCATGTCCTCTCAGGAAATAATAGCTGCACAGCTGCACAGGGAGCAGGGACAGGTCTATGGGTTTTGTTCAAGTCCAACCTGGGAAGAAACACAAGCCTCCACCTTGCAGAACACACACCTCTACTTCATTCTGCAATGATGGAGAAAATAAACCATGTGACTGTCTTTATCTGCAGAGACAAGGAGAGAAAACGCTATGAAAAAAAAGTTCATTAACTATTTTTTCCCAAAATTAATTTTTAGCTATTTTTTCTTAAGCTTCTGAGAACAAATCAACTAAACCCTCTTGGCTACCTTCTAATTTGCTTGTGGCTCTTGAGGTCTGAAGTCACTGATACTTTGATATCTAGTAAGTGCCATCTTCTTGCTTGACAAGAAAAAGTTACTTGCACAGCCTAGAACACTTTCCAAGCTGGAAAGACACGATGACCAAATGACCAAACTCAGCATCACCCAAATTAAAAAGGGAAAACAGGGGGAAGAAAAAAATGCAGTTTCCCACCAATAAACATCCATGTCTTCTGTGGGCAGAGCAACAAACTACAGACAGACTCCTGAGTATTTAAGGAGATGAGTATTTAAGGAGACAACATGTGCAAGAGACAGCTACAGATGAGATGCACTTTCTGAAATTCTACTGTGCCTACTAAGGCTATATTGGAATAAAACCAACTGGATGGTAGAAACCATGTTTTGTATGCCTGTCTCTGCTATTTTGGGACCTGAAACTGCCCAGAAACTTTCATCCAGGCTCTACCCCTGGCTCTTCAATACCCTGCTTCCTCAATTGGCCCACGATGAGCAGGGTAAGAGTGCCTACTACACGGTGCCCATGGTGTGAACTCTTGATTATACCAACATAGGCATTTAAGTGAGTAAAATGTCAGGATGGAGTCCTTGCTCTATCACACTCCAGCTGTGACACTGGGCAGTCATTGAACCACAAGAAGAAAATTCCCATTTCCTTATCTATAAAATAGGATGATAGTAATACCTACCTCATTGGGCTATTGTAAGGATTAAAGGAGATAATACTAATGCTTAGTAGAGTTTCGTGCACATCTTAAGCCCTCAATAAGTGTTAGCTACCATTATCATTTTTATTAAATGATTCTGGTGTAAAATTTGGCATCTCTCAGGGGAATTTGAAAGGATTTCGGTTCTTAACCCCCCACATATTGGATTTTAATGGTGGAATTCCAAACACCTTAAAAAACCTAAAGGGGTGGAGATCGAGGTTGTTGTTTTCTGAGGTTTTATTGTTTATTTTTTTGGGTAGAGGGGTACCCAAGTTATAAAATGCTCTGTTGGCATTTAAGTTTGCTAATGAATTCAGTGTCTAAGATTGATTTATTTTTAATCCCTACTTGAAAAACCATTTTTAAGTGTTCAATGTGATTTGAGAATGTGGGGGTTCAGAAAGCATAGCCTCGTCCCAGCCCTGAACAGCACTGGACTATAAAAAAGGCTTATTATAGAAGGCAGGCTCTATATCTCATGAAGGGGCACTAATTCATTCCTATGCAAGGAAGTCTTTTTTCCCATTATTAATGAATATTTTTAATCCTAAGAATATCGCACAGACTTAGTCACACATGACTGCACCCATTTTGTTTCAAAATTTAAAGAAATCATTTTGACTGAGGTTAATCCTTGCCTTTTTTTTTTTTTTCGTGGAACAAAGAAAGTATAGTATTCTTAACAGAAACAGCTATCAAACTTTTCACCATATATCTTAAAAATGATCACAGATAAATGCCAAGGTCCAGGTTTCTGTCCATATATCTATACTGTTTCCAAGCTGTGCTCTTATTAAGCCCTTCACCCTTCCTTCACTAATTCACTCATTCTCAGCACACACTGGATCCAGTAACAGCTACTAAAAGAGGTAAACACGACAAATAAGAATAAGAAAGTCTCAAAAAATACTTAAATAATTTCAAATTTTAATAGAAGATCATTACAAAAGTAATATCCAGATGGATTAAAGCTCGCCTTGACATAAAAAATTGCCAGGAGGAATAACAATAACCTTAGATATACAGATGACACCACTTACGGCAGAAAGCAAAGAAGAATTTAGGAGACTCTTGATGAAAGTAAAAAAGAGAGTAAAAAAATTGGCTTAAAACTCAACATTAAGAAAACTAAGATCATAGCAATTGGTCCCATCACTTCATGGCAAATAGATGGGGAAACAGTGGAAACAGTGATAGACTTTATTTAGGGGGGCTCTAAAATCACTGCAGATGGTAACTGCAGCCATGAAATTAAGACACTTGCTCCTTGGAAGAAAAGTTATGACCAATCTAGACAACCAGATTAAAAGGCAGAGACATTACTTTGCCAACAAAGATCTGTCTAATCAAAGTTATGTTTTTTCCACAGTCAGGTATGGATGTGAGAGTTGGACTATAAAGAAAGCTGAGCCCTGAAGAATTGATGCTTTTGAACTGTAGTGTTGGAGAAGACTCTTGAGAGTCCCTCGGACAGCAAGGAGATCCAACTAGTCCATCCTAAAGGAAATCAGTCCTAAATATTCATTGGAAGGACTGATGTTGAAGCTGAAACTCCAATACTTTGGCCACTTCATGCGAAGAGTTGACTCATTGGAAAAGACCTTGATGCTGGGAAATATTGAAGATAGGAGGAGAAGGGGATGACAGAGGATAAGATGGTTGGATGGCATCACCGACTCAATGGACATGAGTTTGAGTAAACTCCAGGATTTGGTGATGGACAGGGAGGCCTGCCTGCTGTGTTCCATGAGGTTGCAAAGAGTCGGACACAACTGAGCAACTGAACTGAACTGAGTCAAAGCTATGACTTTTCCAGTAGTCATGCATGGATGTGAGAGTTGAACTATAAAGAAAGCTGAGCACTGAAGAATTGATGCATTTGGTCTGTGGTGTTGGAGAAGACTCTTGAGAGTCCCTTGGACTGCAAGGAGATCCAACCAGTCTATCTTAAATGAAATCAATCCTGCATATGCATTGGAAGGACTGATGCTAAAGCTGAAACTCCAATACCTTGGCCACCTGATGCGAAGAACTGACTCATTAGAAAAAGACCCTGATGCTGGAAAAGATTGAAGGCAGGAGGAAAAGGGGATGACAGAGGATGAGATGGTTGGCTGCCATCACTGACTCAATGGACATGAGTCTGAGTAGGCTCCAGGAGTTGGTGATGGACAGGGAAGCCTGGTGTACTACAGTCCATGGGGTGGCAAAGAGTTGGAGACAATTGAGCAACTGAACTGAACTGAACCAAACTGACATAAAAAGTGAACCCAGAAACTATAAAGAAGTAAAACATATTGGGCTATATAACAATTAAAATTGTGTATATTTCAAGATGTCATAAATGATACCAATACACAAATAACAGTTTAGGAAAAATGTAGATAACAAATAGGTTAATGTGTTAAATAAATAATATGGAGCCCCTGTAAACCCTTGGACTGCAAGGAAATCCAACCAGTCCATTCTGAAGGAGATCAGCTCTGGGATTTCTTTGGAAGGAATGATGCTAAAGCTGAAACTCCAGTACTTTGGCCACCTCATGCGAAGAGTTGACTCATTGGAAAAGACTCTGATGTTGGGAGGGATTGGGGGCAGAAGGAGAAGGGGACGACAGAGGATGAAATGGCTGGATGGCATCACTGACTTGATGGATGTGAGTCTGAGTGAACTCTGGGAGTTGGTGATGGACAGGGAGGCCTGGCATGCTGCGATTCATGGGGTTGCAAAGAGTCAGACACAGCTGAGCGACTGAACTGAACTGATCTGAACTGATAAACCTGTGAGAACAACAACAAAAAAGAATCTCTATTGGCTTCTCTGGTGGCTCAGATGGTAAAGAATCTGCCTGCGATGCAGGTGACCCAAGCTCGATCCCTGAGTTGGGAAGATCCCCTGGAGAAGGGAATGACTGCATGCTCCAGTATTCTTGCTTGGAAAATTCCAGGAAGAGAGGAGTCTGGCAGGCTACAGTCCATCAGGTTGCAAAGAGTCAGACACAACTGAGAGACTAACACTTTCATTCAAAGAATTGCCCTAATATTGTTTTCAAAATTTCTTCACCCACATGATAAGATTATTCTGTCATTTGTAGCCACTGGCCAGGAGATTTGCAATGACAAAGTTAGTGTGGAGTGAGGTGAGGGGATTGGAGGAAACATGATCCTTCTAAGGTTTCCATAGCCCATATCTATTGATTTGTGTTCAAAATTGCTGACTTTTCCATTTTAATGAAAATATTTCTTGTTTCTTCCATCCCCACCAAATCAAGAATTCCATACATTGGGACTGTTTATCATTCTTACATGGGTAATGTAACATCACTCCACCCAGTACCAATGCAAGCTTCATGCAGAGGCAAGGAGTCACCTGCCCTCATGATGTGAAATACATGCCCTTGTGGGAAAGTTTATTTCTTCCAAAATATACATTTCTTTCCTTGTATCTTCATGAAAATGTGAATTAGAGATGTATTTGTTTTTACCAGTCTCCCTTTTACATCATTACCCATTCTAGTCTGATACAGTACATCCATTAGTCACTAGTTATACTGGGAACTCACTTGATCACCTGTTTGCTAAATACCAGGCAATTAGTGCATTGCTGGTGGAATTGGGGAGGAGACTTTACTTTGAAGATTGCAACCCTTCTGGATACCACCTAGGAACTTCAGTTCCTGGAGGGAGGCTTTCTGCAGGCCAGCAGAAGTTAGCATCGAGGAACTGAAGGTGGAGGAAAAAATGTTGGCTTATAAGAGGAGTATTCAAAATTAGATAAAGGAGCACCACTTTGATCTGGGCTGTAAGCCTTGCCTTTCCCAAATCTGACTGCTCTTACCCCCTTTGGAAAGTTCTAATAACTCTCTGAGCAATGGTGACTTATGGCCAAGGAGAAACTACCTGTGAATGCCATTTGGGGGTTGGAAAACATAAAAATTCTCTTTGTATTTGTGCAGTTATCATTTTCCAATTTCCTCTGATCCAAGTTATTTATGAGCTTTTTAGTGTGGCCGGCACGGGGCTGAGTACAGCTCCTAGAAAAATGTGGTTATAGACCTTGATGCCTGCTGGTTAAAAATACACGGGACTCTTATAAATACACAGACCCTGCCTCTAGTCACTCACAGGGCTATTATCCAGACGTGCGCCTGCCTTGCCTTGAAGACGTTGTTCTCAGATTACAGACTGTACTCTCCTTTCTCTGACTGCACAGGGAATGTAAGGAAAAGGAAGAAGGAAATGAAAAGTATGAGACTGATTTTAGCCTCACACTAAACTGTTTAGTTTACAGTTTAAGACAAGGAGAGGGAAAATCACATTTGTGTGGAGTGGGGGGTGGGCCAGGAAGGGCAATGTGGAGGAGGAAGCAGAGGCAGAGGAGGAGACAATGAAGCTGAACGTCAGCGCTGGTGAGACAATTGGTGAAAATGTTAAAGGATTTGGGAAAAGGGGAGAGTGAACCAATCTTAGTACAAGTGACTACATGTGAAACACGACCACTTTTCACCTTACTCTCTGAAATACATTAGAATTGTTTTTCTTTTCCCATTTTACATTCACATTCATTTTAAAGGTGAATTAATGGAAAACTGACTTTCTTCAGGATTGTGGAGATTAAGGTTTTAGCATTTATAGGAAGTGGCAGTAGCAGTTCTGGCCTTACTTGCCTATGTTTGAGCCATATACATGAAGCTGGGGTTCTAGAACTCTGACCTTCACCCAACACAACCAGAAGCATGGTACAGCCCCATCTTGGATTATGACTTCCAGCAAGCATTGCCTAAGTGGAGCTTCTCTTGAAAAGAGCCATTTTCAAGGGAGTAAATAATGCTTGCGGAAGGAAGAAGCACCAGAGGTTCTTAATTAAATGCTTACTGCATTCTTGATCTTGTCTTAGATGCTGAAGATGAGCTTCCATGAAGCAACGAGTGGACATGGATTTGCCTTCTTATGGCAGATATGCTAGTGGGAGGGACTACTGATGATAAGTGCTGTGAAGAAATCACAGCAGGACGAGCAGATTATAACTGGTGAGGGTGGTCAGGGAAGTCTCATCAGAGGAAGTGACATTTATGTGAAGGGCTGAATAAAACTGGGGCACAAACTTCTGGTGTTCAAGACAGCCAGAACTTCTTAGCTACCCAAATCCAGAACCGATGAAGAGATATGCAGTTACATGTGTCATTAGCCTGGCAGAAAGAATATAGCACCTTTAAAAGTGTACTGAAAGCTCATTTAATGAAGGGGCTACTGATGAACACGTAGAGTGGATTCAGGACAGCCAACCAGGCATTGACTATGACAGGATCAGTAACAGTAGGAGCCACACCACCCTCTGGTCTGCAGGGTCTGGGAAGGGGAAGAGTTATTAAAATTGGGAAAGAAGGGGGACTGCTGGATTAGAGGCTGTGGCCTCTAATTAGAGGGGTGGAACTGCTGCCAACCGGTGGCACAGCAGGAAGGGATCAAGGGAACAAATAGACATCCAATCTTCTTCTTTCTCTTATATTCTGATCTTTTTCTAGTGCCTCCCATTGGTCTAACCTAACTAAAAACCAGTAGGCAATGGAGCCCTGGACAGAGAGAATTGAAAGAGAGTAGATAAAAGGATAAATGGAAAATACTCTGTACAAACAAGGAGCAAAGCATGTGGCATTTAAAATATCACCCCTGATACTTACAATGCAGATGTTATCCTGTATGTAACAGAAAGGACGTGGAATCTGATGCAGAGTCAGATGGAGTCTGATGAAAAATAATCTTGGATCACTGGGAAGAAGGGAGCGAGGACTGTAAATGGGCATTGAGAAGGAGTATGAAAGAATTGGAAGAGAAACCAAAAGCAAACATCATTTTCTCTGCTCACAGTGTTTTCTAGAGCTAGCTGAGGCAAGGCGAGGGGAAGGTGCATAGATACTGCGACACTGTAAGCTGTGTTATTTCCAGCTGCCTCTGAAGCCTTGGGCTTTATCTCTGATAGGCAGCTTGCTGTCATGTTCTGCGATTGTAATAATAGCAGCAGAGATAAGCACTTTTGAAAGAGATCGCTGTGGAGATGAATAGATCGGATGGTTTCATAGCACTTTTCCCAGTTACAACTTTCATGTTAACTGTTTTTTTTTTTTTTTCCTCACGCAAAATTTGCTGTATTTAAAGCACATTGAGACATTAAAAATAAGAGAAAATTGTTCTTACCTGGCTTTTGATTAAAGTAATGAGTACCTTTCATCTATTTCCATGGCTAAGACAATTAAATTCTAAAAAGCTTAGTCACTCTGAATTCAATGACTGTCTCTAATTGAAGCATGCAGGCACCATTCAAGTTAGCCCCTCAGCAATGACCTCAAACAAAACTCTTAATCCTTTCTCCTATTGACTCACAGAAAAATGTTGTCAGCTAAGAGGTAACATAACTGGATCTAACCTAGAAAGCCCATGTGTTTTAGTGAATGAAGACAAATCCATGTGGGTCAGGTGGGTTCCAGATTTTCACTTTGCCAGGTGAGATCTTAGCTCAGTCCTAGGCGTTTATCAAATACACACTGTGTATCAGAAGAAGAAAGTAAAACTCAAGGATTTTCACCCAAAATGACTCAATTAATAGCAACCTGAGACAAGAATTTAGAGATGCTGTTTAGACTCTCTGCACTGAACCACCTTCAGCTTTCACAATTTAGTTCCAATCCTAACAAGTTAATGGAGCACAAGCCTTAGCCCACAGGGCCCACCAAGTGATGTAAATGTGCTTCTCAAAGGATGAAAGGCAGGGAATGGAGGGACCTATGGTGAACTGAAGAGTGAGAGTCTCACAATTTAGGGCACACAATCCATTAGAAACAGAAGACAAATCAAAGCAGCACTTTGTTGGCTGAAGTATGTTTGCGGGTTGTATTTGACCTGTGATCTGATGCTTTTCTCACCCTGGTATTCAGGCCTCTTAGGAAATGATTCATTTTCCCCATAGTTGGGTGTGGTTCTAGTTGAAGGCTTACCCATTTCCTCCCTCTCTTCTTCTGCTATTCTTTCTCTCTCTTGTTCATTGAAATGACTGTGTTGCTCATCACAAAAATTCTTTGTTCATATTAGCAATTTTTAAGAATAATTCATTTTCAAAATGTGTGCCTATGTACTGACAAAGTAGAATTGATTACGAGTATTGACATGGGTTTTCCATGTTCCTAAACTTTCCAGTAAATTTGAGTCTGTAGAAGGGTTCAGTCCAAGGGAATATATATTACTTAGTGTCCCTCCTGAAGTATAAATTCAGCAAAAATCCAGTTGTACTGGCAAGAGCTAAACACACAAGTTGATGTGTGAAACAGGAAGTAGTAGCAACTTCAGGAAAAAAATCAATCCAAGCCTTCTGGCCACACTGAAACATAAAACCTCATGATTTTGCACCTCTGTGCTTAGCCTGTCTGCAGAGTGCTATGTCTGAGAAATACAGCTAAAGTATGCTTCAACTAAATTCAAGTTTTTCAAATAATCAAGTCTGAATACAACTATAAGTACAGCCTAACTCTCTTTAAAGTTGTGGCCATTTTATCTGTGAAATGGAGTGACTGGTTAAAATACAGAAAGAATGAATGTTGCTTAGATATTTCCTAACAGAAAAATAACTTGAAGAAATGAGCAACTTGGATTCATTAGAGTTGGTGTCTAAGGGACTAGTCTTCAAGTCATGCATAAACACACACACACACACACACACACACACACACACACACCCCTATTCCTTTATTCTTCTGGAAATACTTAATCTTTAATATATACCAACTTTAAATTGAAGAAAGGAATTATAAAGGAAACTAGTAATATATGAAATTCCATCCTTGAGCATTTTAGACAAAGGTTGTAAGTAAAAATGCCTGGAAAGTGTCAGGTGAACATACAGATTTTCATATCTTGATGAATTCATGGACATACTGTCATCTGAGAGAGAAGACTCAAACATAATAGAAGAACTAAATTAATCACTAAATCCAAAGTAGGAAAAATAAGTTCTTTAGATACTCCAAGATACCAAGAGTCTGGGAAACTAGGTTTCTGTTTATTTATTTGAGAAGAATGTCACAATTCTGTGCTCCAGGCAGTGTGTTTGGCACTGAGGTGGTACCAATAAAAAGAAATGCAGTGTACAAGTCCTCAAGAATGAAGGTGGGTCTGTACAGTGGGTCTTGAAAGATGCATATCACTTGGTTAGCTGGTAATAGAGTGAGGAGAGCTTTCCAGGTGAACAGAACCATGGAAGTAGATTGTACATGTTGGAACTGACCAGCCAAATGGAATTGGAGAATGGCCTGACTGGAGAAGAAATGATTGATATGACCAAGAGGTACATAAGAAGTCAGAATATTATTGCAGAAGATCTTATCCTGGATGCTTGTCTCAGTATAATCCTGCATTTACCTTATCAGAATCTTCTCTGAAGTCAACTTTGTACCCAGTTTGCCTTTACATCGGTGATTTGAAGTGACATAATGATATTATTAACAGTTATTGTTGCTAATAATACATGGAGCATCTTTACTCTCTCAAAGGGCATATTTTGACATAATGTACATTCAGTGCATTATTCATCCTGTCATCTAAATAAGCCTTGGGAAAATAACTTATTTGGGTGGGGGGAGAGAAAAAAGAGAATCATTATTTACACAGACTTGAGACCGAATGCAGATGACCAAACTCAGAATCTAATACTCAGAGAGGAAAACAAAACTCATGTGGTAAGGAATGCATGTCAACAGAAGTTTATACTTTCATCACCATCACTGATTTATAAAAGAGAAAAACAAATTTCAGAGTTCAAGTCGAAAACCTTCATTATATATATTTTTCATTCTCTCTACTCTATATGTAATTTCTACGCACTGGGAAGTCAGAGCATCGCCCCCAAACCCAGCAGCAACACTAGTCTAGTCCAGAAATGGGCACCTTCATTGCTCATTCTGAAAACCCCCACCTAATATCCCAGTTCCCATCTCTAGTTGACAGCTCTACTTCACTGAGTTGACACAGTATATGTGTGTGGAGTGGAGAAAAGGTTACCTACCATAAAAATCCCTTGGTTCCTATTCTAGTTCTGTCTATTCTAGAATCTAAAACAATGTTTTTCAAAATAATTCAACTAAGATGGTGAAGATGGGAATGGGAGGTAGGGTCCATATAATGACTCACCAGCCTTGTCCAAACTCTGTTATATATAGGGTTGTGATAAGGATTGTAACATAATTATATTTGTGAAATTATTAATTTCAATGTAGAGAGAATGGTAGCATGAAGTGTGAATCCATACTTCTACGTCTCTTCAAGGAAGTGAGAGAATGTGCGTTTCTAAATAATATAATCAAAGCGGCATCACCACTCAGAGTGAAAATAAAACTAGTTGGAAAGACATAAAGAATCAAATTCTCCATATGATGGAGTTTTTCCCCTCCTCTCATCTTTCTCAGTTTATTGAAAGTGACAATAAAAAAGTTGCGCTAATAGGGGACTATATTTACATCAAATTGACATATTCAGAGAAAAAACAATCAAGTAAATTAAGTCGCCCATTGATTTTTCTGATGTAGAGGAAGCACTGAAATTGTAACACCTACACTACCTTCTTGAATAAGAGTTTCCAAGATACAGAACCTAATTCTACCATCTTCCAAATCGCTCCATTAGATTTTGGCAAAAATTTGAGACCAAGTTTTTAAGATACAGGGAGGCACCTATGCACTAGCTTCCCTCCCCACTGTGAGACCATGTGAAGTTTCTCAGAGGAGATTGAGTAGATTTTGTTTTTAAGTTTATGTGCAAAAGAAAAAGAGGGAAATTGAAGGAGAGAAAGTGACATACAGATAAAATGAAGAAGAATTTATGTGGATTTCTATGTGGAAGAATCTACATGGATTTCTGCAGTGAGAGATAACTGCTTAGCATAAGGCAGCCTTAGGAAGGTTTGATTTTCTGATTCCATCAGTGATCCCTCCCCAAGTTACTACCAAGTAGCTCCCTCTGAGACATGAGAAGAGGGATCTACCTCAATATGTTATTATTTCTATTCATATTAACAATGCTAAAGGTCAATTTGAAATTTAAGAGTAGTACTAGGAGATTTGGCTGGAGACTGAGTCACGCTTTTTCAGTGGTCATGACTTTATAGTCTGTATTCATGTTCCATATTCAAGAGATCCAAAATCTGGATACATCCAGAGACTATTGATTTATCAGGAACAGGCTGTCTATCATCAATTATTTTCACTGAAGCAAAAAATGGAAAACAGAATTCTGAATTACATACTTTCAATAAAAGATAGCAGTCTAATGGAATTAATAAATGTATTTATACATCTACTCCTTCTGTTCTCAAAGGAAAACATAAAAGATTGATGTACTGAAAGTCAGAAGACTCTTGCTAAATAAAGTCAGAATAAAGAGATTTAAATACACTAAAGCACTAGAAGATTAGACTTACCACCGGTGATAGGAGTAGTAGTGAGTACCGAGTGTCTAAGTGTCTAAGGTCTTTCCATGAATTAACTCACTTATCTTTCATAAACAGCCTACTTGGGGGGCCCAGATGTTATCCGCATTTTACACATGAGTAAATGAGGTATAGAGAGATTAGCTCTCTTGCAGAAGGAGACACGTCTATTAAGTGGGTGAGCCTGGATTTAAAGTAGATAGTCTGACTACCTGAGCATTCTAGAAGCACTCTCATCTTTGTGCCAATGGAAAAACTGAGCCTCGACTGGACAAAATGAAACCTGGAACTTCACACCTTCACAAAGGTCCAGGGTTAACATATTCTCTATGGAGCCAACACAATGATGTGTGTGCATATCAAGATCCACGGGACATGTGTCCGTGCACAGTCCCTATCTTGTCAAACAAGAAGCCTGCCTCTTGTGTCTGTTTTTTCTTGCCCATCACCTCGCACAGGTAGGCCTTCAGGAAATATTTGTAGTTTCTGGAGTAGATGAATCAGTAATGCCACTGATTGAATAAGATCTTTAAGCAGCTGAGTACACATGAAGGTATTTCCTGAAGTAGTGACAGAAAAAGCATTTGGAAAATCCTTAATCACGCATACAACTAACTTCCTGAAAAATACTGTAAAGAAAGCTAACTCTTCTCTTTATTTTTCCTAATGCTTTTCTAAATGTTCTGGAATGATCTTATGGTCCCTGTATCACTCAGCACAAGAAAGCCTCAGAGCTCCCAGGACTGCTTTGTTTTCTTGTGTTTTTTTAGACTGCAGTGCGCTTATTGACTCTTGGACGACTTAAATGTCCATAGGTAATCTTTTGTAAGAGTTGCATGTGCATGTCATCCACATAGGGATCCCTTCAGAATCATCATGGATCTATTTGCTAGAGCTTACGTGTTTTTTTTTTTTAGACTTTGGAATTATATCCTAGGAAAACAGAGAACACATTCTCTCCTGCTGTATGAAATATGCAGGAGATGGTTTTAGGTTACAATGCTCTTATGCATTAGCACAGATGCTGAAAAGCAAATTCTCAGCTGGTTGGTCTCACTCAGAAGGTGTGCTACACTAATAACTGTGTATGAGGGAGCAGTGCCGACTCACAATATAACAAGTTAAACTGCGTGTTGTATTAGCATTATTCTTAATGCTAATGTAATGTCTATCCACGAAGGCAGCATTGTTAGATTGTTAGTACTGTAGATTGTAATGACAAAAGGAATTAGATGGGTTTTCTATGTTAAATCAATCATTAAGCAGTGCTATAATTATTTGCTGTTGGGAACACTCTTTTTTCTATTGTAAAATTGACACAGTCTATGAACGTAATTGCTGTGTTTTCATCCTAGGGCCCTTTAAGATTAGAGTCTGGGAGGAAGATGTGGCACTTCTAATCCTTCTGACATTTCAGAGGGACTATCCTGGCAGGAATAATATCACATCACCGTGTAATTAATCAGTGCATTTTCCTGTGGTCTGTGAAGCCCATGTTTCCCTCTGCATTTGAGAGACAGAAAGGTGGCATGTAAGAACCTTCTGCGGCTTTAATTACAATGTGATGGTGGGTCCAATTATATTCGTGGACAATCTGACCTTTTCGGGTTGCATATTCAGACCATTTCACCGATTCCAGGGTAGAAAATATTAGGCATCAATGTATGTGGGTTTGAGATTATTAGATACTTGTTTCCCTCATTTACTTGTGAATAAGAAAGTCTTAACAGAGCATAAGCTGGTAACAATGACATTAAATTAAAAAAGAAAAACCTTTATTAGCTGAAATGGCATCCCTTCATTTTACAGATGATAAGGCCAGCACAGCAGGAACCTTTGTTAAGGTATAATCTCTCCCCACCACCCTCTGTCTATTTGGCTCTAACTCTTTGTCTCTGTCTCTCTCTGTGTTTGTCTGTCTGTGTCTGTCTCTCTGTCTCTGTGTATATGTGTGTATATACACATATGTGTGTCTTTATATATACATATATATTTTTTTCTGTCTCTGTCTCTCTCTGAAATATTTCTGAAATAAATTCATGAACCTACGTATCCATGTTTGGAAGAAAATGATTTGTGTTTGCTCTATGGACAATTTACCTAAATGACTTATTCAGCATTCAGTGATATAATAGCATTAATTAAGCATCTGAGATAGGTGCACATAACTAGGTATAGCTTCAGACTCACAGGGAATTATCATTAATATTAATATCAGTAAAAATGGGAGAGTAACTTTTATTTGCAGGGCAGTAACGTAGGTGCCGTTGAAATGCATGAGTGAAACACACAATATCTGCAGCTTCTCCTCCAGCTCCTGAAGGAAACACATAGGAAACACATAGGAAAACATCACTAGAGTAAAGAAGAAAGCATGATGGCATCATTGGAGTTGTACAAATATGAATTTATAGTAGAAAAAAATAACATTCGGGATACTTGATGATTTCATGGAATGAGTGAGATCTCTGTCCAGACTTTTATACTGTAGAAACTGGAAAGTAATGGAAGCTGTCTAGTGTTGTGCTGTGCTAAGTCACTTCAGTCCGTGTCTAACTCTCTGTGACCCCATAGACGGTATGGGGTCTCCTCATACAGTCTCCTCTGTCCATGGGATTCTCCAGGCAAGAATGCTGGAGTGGGTTCCATTTCCTATTCCAGGGGATCTTCCCAACCCAGGGATCAAACCCAAGTCTCTTAACGTCTCCTGTATTGGCAGTCAGGTTCTTTACCACTAGCGCCACCTGGTAAGTAATAAAAGTTGTTCAGTAGAGGAAAATGTTAGAAACAGTAATTCAGTGAGAGTAATTTGGAGTTGAGTTTGAGTTCCCAGGAGGAGAAGGGACATTATGGAGATTTCTGGAAGGCTGGCTTCTTAAGAACAAGGATGTGTGATATCCTCTTAGATTATAAGACTAGCTGAGTCTGAAATCATAAAGCATAGTACCAACTGAGAACTGAGGGTGAGTACTCCAAAAAGACGCACAAGGTACTCTGAGTATCTGCCATTAGAGGACTCTTCAAAACATGACATGAAGGGTATATGTAAACACTGATGTGCATGTATGTGTCTTTCAGACATTAGGAAGCCTTTCGTGTATTTTATTTTACTCTTTTAACTCTGTGAAATGTGCAACATTAACTCCATTTTGCAGGCATGGATAAGGCGATCCTGTTGCTCAACTTAAAGAAATGAAAGCAAATCAAACAGCTGCAAGGGGGGCCCTCAAACCCAGGTATTCAGATTTCATGAATCAAATCCTTCGCACTCACAATTCCAATTTTCAAGTCAGGAAAGATACATTTAGTAAGTCTTTATATGCAAATATGAAACTTGGTGTTGTTAGTTGTGTTTTGAATCTGTACTAATGAGATAGATGGGGAAGCAAAAATAAGGGCTTAATTGCAGTGAGCAGGGTGAAAATGGGCTGTGCCAGCTCTGGAGTTTTGTCTGTGACAGGTCCTACTTAATGATTCATCACCCATTAAGGCAAGGCCATGGAAAAATACAATAAGGCTGTGATTTTCAAGAATCATAATTCAATTTTTCAAGGAAACAGAATAGATAGTGTGGAGACTATGAGAAATTCAGAACATATTTATGACTCTTTATTTGGTTGACTTTTATTTATTTGGTTGTTTTTCACTTTGTTGTCCCCTCCCTTAACCTTCTCACAGTCAGGGTTGTTCAGGGTATATATATTCATATGCCTACCAGAGGAGGACTAACTTGTCTTCCCAAGAGCTGGTCTTTGATGCCACTGCATTGTGTGCTTTTCTGTCTATTTAACTTTTCTTTAAGGTCCCTCCTTCCCCTAGTTCCACTCACCACCTGCCTGTCAATCTTCCCACCCACAATCTCAGCCCATAGAGAATAAGAGTCAGGAGCCTTAGGGGACCCTGTTCGGTAATCTTCAAGACAGAGCCATCATTACCATAAGGGAAACCTGGGAATTAGTAGACAAAGACCTAACCCATGAATTCCCATACTATTTCTCATGTTCTGTTAAACCTTACTCTGCAGTGTCCTGGATCTGAGAATGGAATTCCTGATCCTAAGGGCCCAAGTCAGATGCCCTCCATGGTCTTCATGCTTGGATTGACCTTTTGCTTCAGTTTATACCAAACGAAGAATTGGTGCTTTTGAACTTTGGTGTTGGAGAAGACTCTTGAGAGTCCCTTGGACTGCAAGGAGATCCAACCAGTCCATTCTGAAGATCAGCCCTGGGATTTCTTTGGAAGGAATGATGCTAAAGCTGAAACTCCAGTACTTTGGCCACCTCATGCGAAGAGTTGACTCATTGGAAAAGACTCTGATGCTGGGAGGGATTGGGGGCAGGAGGAGAAGGGGACAACAGAGGATGAGATGGCTGGATGGCATCACTGACTCAATGGACGTGAGTCTGAGTGAACTCTGGGAGTTGGTGATGGACAGGGAGGCCTGGCGTGCTGAGATTCATGGGGTCGCAAAGAGTCGGACATGACTGAGCAACTGATCTGATCTGATACCAAGGGATCCTATTCTAACAAAGGATAGTGTTCTTTATTTTTTCTAAATTACTTTCCTAGGGAGCAGAACATTTCTCATAAAACTCCTTATTGGGACAATGGATGAAACATTGTATATCTGGGTTAATTTCCATCAGAGAATTGTGAAAGGAAGAGACAGATTCCTTCCAGTTTTGCTTGGCCACTGCGTGAACACCTCCAGAATAAATACCTAAATATTACACAAAACCATTTCTATGATGTAAAAATCCATTTAATAAAACATCAGTCTACAATTATACAAGAACAATTACAAACAAAGCAACCCTCATTAGCTGCAACAGAATTGTTGCATTTCTTCTCTGGTGGGTGTACAAAAAGGAGCAAGAATGGGTAATGGTGGTAAAAATCAAACAAGAGACACCACTTGCAGCCTGTGAGTAGTATGCTTTCTTCTGTGAGTAGTATGACAGAGTGTATACTCTGATATCCAAAGCAGCCAAAGAGGCGGAAAAAAGAAAGAAAGAAAAAGAAAACAAGGACAGTGGTGGTTTATTATATTTTCTTCTAAATTTCAATTTATCTTTCAATTCTAATTCACCATTTAAACCAGGTAAATTCATTCTGCAAATACAATCAAGGGATGTTCATATTGCATTAATAGATTGCTTTAGTTTTGTACTTTTCACAACTTAATTATTTAGAGCGCAATTCCCTTATTCAACATTAGCATATTAAGGCAAAATCTAATTTGCAGTAAGCAGCTTGAGGCCACAGTACCAGAGAAAAGAGTAAATGCAGGCAAGTGAATATGTTGAAATTTTTTATCTCATCAATGCATCCAGTAGCTGATGGATATATTCATCACTTGCATCTTTTAGTATTTTAGTTCAGTAAAATAATGTGGACATTTTGATAGTTTTCCTTGCATTTAAAAATCTTTATTAGTTTTTCTTTTGAATAGGGGACAATGTCTATCATTTGGCTAACATTAAATAAGAAAAGGGAGAAAAAAGAGTCAGGATATCAGACAAGTGAAAATAGTGGGCAAAATTTTATTCTACAGGATTGGTAAATGTTTAATTATTGCCACTTCTAGACTATTGATTATCTAGAAATATTGAATGTTTCCAACCCACCCCTCACACTTGCCCCCACCAAGGCCCCCCACCCCCTCCCAAACTGCTTTATAGCCTACCTCAAAATTTATTCCAAGATAAAGATAGATTATTGAATTAAGTAATAGATAAATTAATACAAATGAGAAAATATTTTCTACAGAACATCTATCGTGGGCCAGGTCATTTACCAGGATATAGTTGGTAATACTGGAAGGGAATTGCCATCTGACCCCTCCCCTCAGTGTTCTTCGGGTTTACATAAGCATTAGCTTCCATACCTTAAACAGTCATTGGACAACTTGTCAGTATAGAGCCAAGAACTGACTTGTGTCTTTACACAAAATTCTGGAATTGCAAGATGACTTTGAGATAGAAGAGGTCAGGAAAGAAACATTCAGGAAACTCAGTAGCTCTCAGCTACTAAACACAAAGCATGGATAAGTAGAAAGATAAGCATTTGGATCTGGAGGGAGGGGTATGGAGGAAAGATCAGCTTGAAAGTCTCAAACATTTTATGAAGCCATGTGAGTTTGGTCATTAAAAAGATAACACCCACATATAATGATTGTTTCCTCTTCAAATGAGATCTAAGCGCTGGTTTGAAGCTCCAGGGATGGGTAATTTAGTGGAAGCTGCCTTCAGCAATTTGCAAAGAACTGTGTGAGGATACAGTGTTGCTATTCCCTAATGGTAATGTTTGTCTTTCAGGAGAAGAAATGAGTCATGGTCAAATTTCACAAGTTCATGCATTAGATTGAACCATCCTCTCTGTCCACTTTCTAGCCTCCTCTAACTCAGTTTAATTGACAAAGACATCCAGATTTCGAGTGACCCTAAAACAGATCATTAATGGGTAGGCTTGGAGAGAGACTTGAAAGCAGCTTTTATATTTCTATTAGAAGAAAGTTTACAATCAGCAAGTACTATGTTTAGATAAGCCTATTACATGCTTTAAAAAGTGGCTGTGGTGGCTCCAGCAAATAGTTGACAGAATTTGTGAAGCACATCTCTAACGAGGCTTCAAAAGTATATGCTTTTTCATAGTCTTCACTGTAGAACACCAGAAGCAGTGATAGCTTTGGAGACAGACAGCCTTGGCTTTAAATCTCTGCTCTCTCCCTTGTCATTTATTATCTCTGTAACCTTGGACATACCTATTCAGTACTTTGAGTTTCAGTATACTTATCTGTTACAAGGTTGCCATGTTTATTGAATGCAGCAATATACTTAACTGTTTAGCACATAGTCTCAAATAGAGTAACAACTCAAAGAATGTTAGTTACCATTAGTGTCACTATGGTTGCTGTTGTTGGTACTTTTATCAGACACTGTTGCCATTACACTTTCTTCCTTGAAGGCAAAGCCCCATTTTCCTGGAGAGTTCAACCCTTCAACCCTCCTCAGGGAGACTTGCATAAATCCTCATAATTGAAGAAATTTGTGGTGGTCCCAGTGACTTTGTCAGAGACTACTATAACATTTGCCTATTATCAATGAAAGAGTGAGGGGAGATCTTACTGGGGAACGTCTCTGAAAGGTTCTTTTACTCGTACAAAGGGACATGTGGAAGAAATATTCCCTCTTCTCTTGCATGTTGTCCTGCTGTCTGTGACACCAAGGAGTATGATGCTCATTGTAACAATGAATGACATAGGAAAAAGACAAGGGCAGCATACAGAGAAAGAACTATGTAAAATCAGAAACATGTAAAAGACAGAAGGAATGTGATTCATATGTCAATATGGAGCCACTGAATTAACAGAAGCTAAACTGCTTTTGTACACCCATGGTGGATTCATGTTGATATATGGCAAAACCAATACAATATTATAAAGTAATTAGCCTCCAATTAAAATAAACAAATTTAAATTAAAAAAATAAACTGCTTTTAGTAAGTATTTACTTACTAAATACTTACTGAGTTTCTTTATTTTTAATTTTCTTTATTTCAAATTCTAATTTCAAGCATGTTTTCTGCACCCTGAACTCTTAAGCATCTTAAATGGTACATTATTAAACAACTTTATTTTTTATTTTATTCTCCTGGCCCTATCCCTTCGCCACATAAACACACACACACACACATACTTATACACACAGAGTCATATTTGTGTGTATATACACATACATACATACATAGACAGATACATGAAAAACAAAGGCGACACACAGGAAGGCTATTCACATATCTGAGCCTAGTGAGTGATCAGGGTATTGAACACAAGTTCAATTTTATTTGTGTATGATTGACTTGGAGCCTGCTATGGTAAGTGATTATGGATTGTACAAAGATGAATAAGACACTCTGTTATTTCCAACTGACTTATAATCAAGCACAGATAACAAACACATAACCAAATATCATCCAAGGCTGGCTGTAGCACTCGTCTTATTTCCGCATGCTAGTAAGGTTGTGACAAAATCCTTCAAGCTAGGCTTCAGCAGTATGTAAACTGAGAACTTCCAGATGTACAAGCTGAGTTTAGAAAAGGCAGAGGAACCAGGGAACAAGTTGCCAACGTTGCCTGGATCATAGAGAAAGCAAGGGAATTGTAAAAAAGAAAGAAAAAGAAAAATCTACCTCTGCTTCATTAATTACACTAAAGCCTCTGCCTGTGTGGATCACAACAAACTGGAAAATTCTTAAAGAAATAGGAATACCAGACCACCTTATATGTCTTTTAAGAAATCTATATGTGGGTCAAGAAGCAATAGTTAGAATTCAACATGGAATAATGGACTGGTTCCAAATTGGAAAAGGAATATGATAAGATTATATATCATCACCCTGCTTATTTATCTTATATCCAGAGTACATCATGCAAAATGCCAGGCTGGATAAAGCATAAGCTTGAATCAAGATTGCTGGGAAAACTATCAACAACTTCAGATATGCAGTTGATATCACTCTAAATGGCATTAAATGAAGAGGAACTAAAAAGCCTCTTGATGAAAGTGAAAGAAGAAAGTGAAAAAGCTGGTTTAAAACTCAATATTTAAGGGAAAAAACAAAAAACAAAAACTCAATATTAAAAGGAAAAATAAAACCAAAAAACTAAGATCATGTCATCTAGTCCCAGCACTTCATGGCAATTAGAAGGGGGGAAAATGGGAGCAAAGGCAGATTTTATTTTCTTGGGCTCCAAAATCACTGCAGATGGTGACTGCAGCCATGAAATTAAAAAATGCTTGCTCCTTGGAAGGAAAGTTTTGACAAACTTAGTGTGTTAAAAAGCAGAGACATCACTTTGCCCACAAAGGTCCGTATAATCAAAACTATGGTTTTTCCAGTAGTCAGGTACAGATGTGGGAACTGGACCATAAAGAAAGCTGAGTATGGAAGAACTGATGCTTTTGAAATGTAATGCTGGGGAAGACTCTTGAAAATGCCTTGGACTGCAAGGAGATCAAACCACTTAATTCTAAAGAAAATCAACTCTGAATATTCATTGGAAGGACTGATTCTGAAGCTGAAGCTCAAATCCTTTGGCCACCTGATGTGAGGGGCTGACTCATTAGAAAAAACCCTAATGCTGGGAAAGATAGAAGGGAAAAGGAGAAGGGAGTGGCAGAGGATGCCGGCGTCACCAACTCAGTGGATATAAATTTGAGCAAACTCTGGGAGATAGTGAAGGGAAAGGGAGCCTGATGTGATGAAGTCCATGGGATTTCAAAAAGTTGGACAAAACTTAGTGGCTAAGTAACTCCAAAAGTCAAAAAAAGGAGAGAACACAAGAGGTAAATTATAGCTCTCTGACAGTGGAAGGATTCATTTGTATTTTAAATAATGTGCATTGATGTTCTTTTTATTTGGATTATAATTACCTGGGAAATCTCATCAACTGAGGAGCCTGGAAGGCTATAATCCATGGGGTCACAAAAGTCAGACATGACTTAGGGACTAAACAACAAATAATCAGTAGATTTTCTCTAATAGAAATGTTGCCTCTTCCTGGGAACAGTTTCCAACATGTAATTCTTATTTCCCCTCTGATGTTCATTTTTCCTGCAGCTCATTTAATATTTATCAAGTCCAGAAAAAAATATATTGTCTTTTCCCTCCAAATATTTCTTCCTATAATAGTTGTTTATTGTGTAGATGTAGTTTTGATATTCAAAACCCTCTTTTTCCACATTGAATTTTGGGGAAAAAATTTTTTTTTTCTGATTTAGAAGCTGAGAATTGAATCTTTGTCTTCCATTGTTCTCCAGGAACCTCTCATGCCTGAGGAATAAAACCTAGATGGTCTTGGTTACTGCAAGAAACTGAAGTGGTGTGAAAATGCAAAGAGTTGGACATGACTGAGTGCCTAAGCATGCATGCATGAAAATGGATTATGAAGAAACAAGAATTTTGTGAGAATTAAAAACAACATAGGACAATTAAAAAAAAAAAAAAACATGTCTATACAAATGAAAATGCACTAAAGAATATTGAACTAGTGATAGAAGCATCCTGTAGGAATGGTGTTTAGTAAATTCTGGAATGAAGACTGATATAAAAGAAGACAGAGTATATTCTTGGAATAATGGGTAAAGGCAAGATGAGGGTGCATTTCCTATGGCAATCTCTGGAAAGTCAATGATGTACAGGCTCATTTGGAGCAACTTTTCCAAAAATAGTTGCTGAGTGAAATACTGGACTTTAATTTATGCAACAATACACTGAGGTAAACATATTGAAGACACATCACGGCATGGACTGGGCTAGATTCTACTATAGAAACAAGGTAGGTGAGATCATCCCAAAGCCCTAGACAGAATATCCTAATTGAATCAAGTTGAAAGGCGGGGCATGAGTAATGGGATTGGAAAGACAATGAGAACATTGCTTTTCAGGTGACCCTAGTGGTAAACCCACTCCAGTATTCTTGCCTGGAGAATCCCATGGATGGAGGAGCTTGGTGGGCTATAGTCCACGGGTTGCAAAGACACATGACTGAGCAACTTCACTTTCACTTTAGTGGTAAAGAACCCACCCACCAATGCAGGAAACATAAGACACACTAGTTCTATGCTTGTGTTGGGAAGATCCCCTGGAGAAGGGCATGACAAACCATTCCAGTATTTTTGCCTAGAAAATCCCATGGATTGAATCCATAGGGTCCTAAAGACTTAGACACAACTGAAGCAACTCAGCACTCAAGAAGGTGGGTTAAGGTGGAGGTTCTTTGAACCAATAAGTGACCTGTACACTAATGTATCGATGTGTATGTAGTGCCTTTCTCAGATCTATTCCATCCATTGTCTAAGGAAACATTTTCGGGGAATTTGAATGCAGTATTTTTCCCCCTCAGTATTCTTCAAGACAGAGACTGTCTAAGAATGTTCCAGTTCTCTCTCCCAGGCTGCCACAGCTGTTTAAGCAGATATTTGAAGAACTGTCAGAATCAAGGGACAGAGAGTGGAAAGGGCAGACAAGGGAAGCAGAAGGCAGTGCAAAAATATGGGAAGTGCCGCAGTAGCTGACCATTGTGCCAATTTCATGCTTTCACACCTTTGAATGAGTGTTCAAAGTGTTTCATTTTGAGAGCCTCAGACAGTGGAGCGCTGATTGTGATGGCTTCAGGCATTTCAGGGCACAGCTGGCCACTCGGCCACCCCTGTGTCCATGGCAGTTTTCTAAAAATAAGGGAAATAAAATATAGGTTATTTTCAGCTCTGATGGGTAAATCGCACTGTGAGAACAACTGCAGGATCAGTGTTGGAATCTTTTTTCCCCCTTCCTTTTGTTTTTCTTTTTTTCAAAGCCACATCAACTTTGGGGGATATGATTCTGCTTTCAAATAGTATGAAAGAAACAGTAAGAAAGAAAAATGCCATTTAGGATAAATAATGAATTCTGAGGCTTAGTTTTCCAATTTGTCTAGCCAGTCTCAGATTTTGTCTTAAAGAAAAAAAAAAAAAACAAAACAAAACTGAGGGACAAACAGTCTAAAAATAGCTGTTGATATGTTGTTGTTTAGTGCTAAGTCTTGAACTAGTACTAACTAGTCTTTAGCAACTCCATGGACTGTAGCCTGCCAGGGTCCTCTGTCCATGGGATTTCCCAGGCAAGAATACTGCAGTGGGTCTCCATTTCCTTCTCCAGGGGATCTTCCCAACCCAAGGATAGAACCCAAGTCTCCTTCATTGGCAGGAGGATTCTATACCACTGAGTTGCCAGGGAATATGTTACACTTACTAAAAAATGAACAAACAAACAATAAACCACTTTTAAATGAGTGGTTTTATATGAACTTATTACTTATTAAATTTATCTAAATGTTTATTGAATATATTTACATTGTTAATTGACTACCTCTTAAAATAAATGAATATGGTAAATAATGTATCCCAAACTGTGTCTTCCTTTTTCTCTATTTGAGAGGTAGATGTCAGAAGGTCTGAGTTCTAGACATAGTTCTGTTGCTTATTGGTTTGTGTTAAACTTGAAAAGTCATTTCTAGAAGAGCTTATTTTTTCTATCAGTAAAGTGAGAAAATATTTCTATAGTAATATAAAGTCATAGAATTTGTTAATACTTAAGGAATTTTAGAAGTCATTTAGTTAATGTATTTCATTTTACAGATGAGAAAGTTACAGGTCACACAGTTGGTTGATGGAACATTTTTAATGAGAATCCAACTGTCCTAATGACTGACCTATACACTTTACACATTGTTGCCATCATCACTTTTGCTTTGTATAAATCTTTCACTCCTATAAATTCAGTCCACTCATTCTTACTCCAGCCACCAACATCACACTTTTAATTTATTTCCCCACAAATGGCTACTATTTTAGAAATCTCTAAAACGTCTACCTAGCAACGTCATGAGCAAACCAAGGGCATCCTCATCCTGTCGTTTTCCCCGACTGCCCTTGCAAACATAGCACCTTCTCCTTTGGGACTGCACTTCATCTAATAGCTCTATCACTTAAGCCATCCACTGACAAAATCAATGAATAATACAAGCTGTCTAGGGGAACTTGCCTACTTGTGTTCTCAGCAGCTAGAACTGTGCATTCAGCCATAATTTCCTGATGTGTAAAAGGAGAATAATAGTATCACCTCTTTCATAAGACATTTGTGAAGATTAAATATTATACATGCATATCAACTTAGATCAGCTTTTGATATCTATATCCATCTTGGTAATTGTTATATTACTATTTATTGTTGATGAGGATGACAACGATGATGCTTTGGGGAAGCAAAACATTGTCTTCTGCAGAAGTACTGACCAAATTCCCAAACACCACTTCTAATAACGACAAGCTGAAAAGTAAAGAAATAATTAAGCTAAGTGTTTCTTCATCCTTCTTTAAAGAGAATTCTATTTCTCAATTCCCTGAGTACTTGAGATTGCCTGAATTTCTTAGAGCCAAATTGACAATACAATAGGATGTATATTTCTAGAGCAATTAAGCTTTCATTGCCTTGCCTTAGGGTTCCGATTTCTTATACCTTTGATTCAAAGGTAATGAAAGTTGAAGATTGGTGACATTTCTAGATATTTTTTTTTAAGTATTTGATCCCCATAAATTTTAAAGACTTCTACATGCATAGATAAGATGGGGAGAAATTGTAGGGGGTAGGATACATGCTTTCTTTTTCATTAGACAATGGTAACAGAAATATATTTATACCTAGAGCTGCTGGAAAAGTACATGCTAAATTAGCAGCCACACGTCATGTGTCTTGTTACAATGGGGGGACTCGCTAATGAAAGGCAGCATGAAAGATATTCTCAACTGGGACTCAGGGTATTAGAGTTTTGCCACATTCTACTACTTGGTATCTGAAAGACAAGTTATTTCTTGTTTCCAAGCTGAAGCTTCTTTATCCGTGATCTTCTTGAGTCCAACTTGACTTAGTATAAGTTTAAAATTCTAAAAAAGTAATATCTTTGGGTAAGATTTAACAGCCCTATTTCAGACCCAGTATGGGCCAACTTTGTGCTGCTTGGGACCATTGATGCTTCCAGTAATGGAACAACGTTTTTGTTTCATCAACATCATACTCAGAATTATAAATTCTGTGATAATCATATTTTATAAAAAAAACAAGGAGGGAGGATATATTATCTTACTGGTCTAATTCTATATCACTAAAGTGAAGTGAAGTGAAGTTGCTCAGTCGTGTCTGATTCTTTGCGACCCCATGGACTGTAGCATGCCAGGCTCCTCTCCATGGGATTCTCCAAGCAAGAATACTGGAGTGGGTTGCCATTTCCTTCTCCAGGGGATCTTCCCAACCCAGGGATCAAACCCGAGTCTCCCGCATGGCAGGCAGATGCTTTATCCTCTGAGCCACCAGGGAACAGTCTATATCACTAGACATTTGTCTATATCACTAGACATGACAAACAATCTTTTGTGGTTAGCCCAGTTAAACAACGAATTAATCAACACAATGTGACTGTGGATGTTCAGGGAACCAAAAAATTGTTGATAGTGTGTAAAGGTGACAAGAAAAGAAGCAAGTCTTTTCCTATGGGGTATCTTGTTTGAGAGATAAGCCTCAAATATATGAATATATATATAGTCTAGAACTCTCTTCTCTTTCTTTACATTGCAAGTGTATCTTGTAGCCATAAGTTAAATTGGTTTAAGGCATTGATGTGGAATAGTCTAATATGTTTGTATCATGTTATATGGGATTATTTGAAGAATTAGTCTGTCAGTACATGATTAACATAATTTGTACTCTTTGGAAACAGTCATTGATCTCTTCAGAGATATTTACTCTGCATATCTACAGCACTTTATCTATAACCCTCTTGAGAAGATAAATGTATCACTTTATAGTTATGAGTTTATGTATACCACCTTTCCAATATACTATGTGATATTTAAAGATAAACATTTTATCTTCTATATATATCTTCTCTAAGGTTTACCAAAATACCTGATACATAAGGTGACCATATGTCCAATTAGCATAAGACAATTCTGGTTTATTGTTGTATCATAATTATAGATAGTACTCCCCTTTACACATGACATAGTTCTTATTAGTTGATAGATTATTTGGTCAACCTACTTATACATATATATTCCCTATAAATATTTATATAAATAATTCCCAGAATGAAACCCTCTCCTTTTATTGGGTTTTTTTTTTTTTTTAATTGGGTTCTATATCTGTGCTCATTTTCATTGTGAAACACTAAAGAACAGAAGACATGTGATGAGAGCAACTAGGAGAATTACTTTGGGAACTATAAAGACATATGCATGCTACGTACTAAGTCCCTTCAGTCATGTCCGACTCTTTGCAACCCTAAGGACTGTAGCCCACCAGTCTCCTCTGTCCACAGAATACTGGAGTGAGTTGTCATGCCCCCTACCAGGGGATCTTCCTAACCCAGGGATCAAAGCCATGTCCCTTATGTCTCCTGCATTGGGAAGTGGGTTTTTTACCATTAGTGCCACCTGGGATGTCCCACATAGATGTATAGCTTGATATGAATTTGGAGGCCATTTAATCTTCATTCAGTGAAGAGATTTTTCTCCAGAATCCCTTAAGGAAGCCGTACAATCTTGGTTTCTTTATGAATGTGGTACAACTATATGTGTCTGCCAGGTTTTGTCCTTAGTACTGAATTGTAGCACTACTAGAGTGGATATGTTTCTTGCATTCATGAAAAATAGAACTTATTTAAAGGAGACAGTATACAGAAACATCAAACACATAAACATATATTAGAATCATGATGGTTACTAGGAAATATAAAGGTTCATTGAGATCAAACAAAGGTCCATATAGTCAAAGCTATGTTTTGGGGGTTTTTTGTTTTTTGTTTTCCAGTAGTCACCTATGGATGTGACAATTGGACTATAAAGAAGGCTGAGGGTCAAAGAATTGATGCTTTTGAACTGTGGTGTTGGAGAAGACTCTTGAGATGGACTGCAAGGAGATCAAACAGTCAATCCTAAAGGAAATCAATCCTGAGTATTTATTGGCAGGACTGATGCTGAAGCTGAAACTTCAATACTTTGGCCACCTGATGAGAAGGGCTGACTCATTAGAAAAAGACCCTGATGCTGGGAAAGATTGAAGGCAGGAGAAGGGGATGACAGAAGATGAGATGGTTGGATGGATTCACTTATCCAATGGACATGAGTTTGATCAAGCTCCAGGAGATGGTGAAGGACAGGGAAGCCTGGTGTGCTGCAGTCCATGGGGTCGCAAAGAGCTGGACATAACTGAGTGACTGAACAACAACAAATGTAGATGAGAGTGACAAGGGTTCAGTGCAGAACTCTCAGGGGAAGTATCATTATTGTTTGGACTTGAATGATTAACAGAACAAGGCTTGGAATGAGGGTGGAGGAAGAGTATTCCTGGATGAAGGGCAACAGAGAGTGAAACACTGAAGTGGAAAAGAGCTTAGAAATTTTAACAAACTAAAGGAAGGCTAATAAACCCTAGAGGAATTAAAGATGGGGTTGAAGGTTGCTACAAAGCGATGCTGAAGTGGGAGGACAGGACAGATTACGTATATTTAGAAACACAACTGATTCTTGTACCACCGCATTCTCTAATGTTTCTTTGACCATGGTCAATTTAACAGGCCCATATGGAAATTATGATGGAGGAACAACATCCATATTTATAACCCACAGCCTTTAGTTGGTTATAATTTTCAGTGTTTCCTTAATATTGAATATTTATTCATTCAAGAGGGTGATGATTTCTATTTTAGCTAGAGTTAAGAGGAAGACCAAAGTAATTATTTCAAAGTAAACCACTCCAGTCACTGGGACTGTCTACTCATCCCTTGCTCTGGCCCCTCTACCCCCACATCTTTTTTTTTTTTTTTTTTTTAAGAGCCATTTCCATGCTAATTGAACCTTTTTTCCTTGAGAGTCCCTCTGCTCTTATAAAGCCTTCCTCTTCTGGAGCATTTAATCCCCAGCTTGAAGCATCACTGTTGATTGCAGTGAAGACAGTGATGTCACAAATGGGGGATTATGACTTCACAGGAGAAATAAGAGAGCAAGACAGACAGTTTCAAGAGACCAAGATCTTTTATTTATGAGAATGTCTCTATTAATCAAAAGGGGAGTGAAATACCAAACATATAGAAAATGACAGCAGAATTGTAGCTAAATAAAATGTTCTTCAAAATTATCCTGGCAATGTCACTTTCTCTTTAGAGGATTCCTGAGAAATGCTATTGCAGAGGATAGGTTTGAGATTCCAAATCTCCCTAGGCTCCACACTTGAGAAATACTTAGCCCCGGGGTAATTGAAAGCATAATCAGGCCAGAAGCAAGCTCTACTGTGTCTTGCCTACATTGCAAGTTTAAAATTGCTCAGGGTCCTTACCTGACCTCCTTCACTTGGGTCCTTGGGAAAGCTCTGCCCCATTCCATTCTGCCAGCAAAATTATTAGGTTCTAAGGTGTATTTTTAAATGATTTTAATTACAAATTCAATTGCTTTAATGGATAGAAGACATTCAAGTGATATTTTTGTGTTTGAGTGAATTCGGATAGTTGTGACTTTCAATGAAGTGGCCATGTCACCTAAGTTGTTCAATTTATGAACATGAAATTGCTCATAATGTTCTCTCACTACCCTTTATTATTTATATTTATTTATATGTCTGAACTGGGTGTTAGTTGCAACACTTGGGATCTTCAGTTTTCTTTGCGACATGCACAATTTTTAGTTACAACATGCGAACTCTTTACTTGTGCATTCATCTATATTAGCAACACGCATCTCTACTTTTTAAAAGATTATGCTAACTAAAAATTAATCAATTTTATTGTTTTCAAATTATTGGCTTTTTAAAAAGTGATTTTCCCTTTTGTTTTTCTGTTTACAAGTTCAGTTATTTCTACTCTTATTACAGTATTACATTCTTTCTGCTTGCTTTAGGTTTACTTTGTTATTCTTTAATTTCTTAATGAGGAAGCTTGGATGACTGATTACAGACCTTTCTTCTTTTCTATCATGTGCTCTTAAGGCTATAATTTTGCTGCTAAATGAATTTCAATGATTTGTATTTTAGTTTATATTTAATTCAATTTTTTTGGTTTGTTTTACAAATTTTATTTGAAATTTCCTCTTTGTGCTCTGATTATTTAGTACTATATTGTTTAATTTAAGATATTTGGAGATTTTATAGACACTTGTTATCAACTTCTAATTTAATTGTGTTATGATCTGAGAAGATACTTTGCATTATTTCTGCTTCTAAATTCTATTTGTTCTGAAACAGGAGAGAAGGAAGTAGAGCACAGTTTTTAAAAGAGTGACATAGCCATAGGACATGATAAAAACTGATTAGTACCAACTAGGTCCAAGATGTTGGAAAATTCAGCTTCAAGTAGCCTTAAGCCTTATTATGTGCTCACTGTAATGTGTAAACTAAATGACTTATCCACCAGAACCTTGACAGTTCTGAGCCCAACCATTAGAGGTCAAAAAGTGAGCAGTGGCCCAATTCATGGAAATCCATATCCCTTCTCTGAAATAGTTGAAATAATCCTCCCACTTATTAGCCTATAAGATTACCCAGTACATAAAAACTAACTAGACAGTAAAGAATCTGCCTGCAATGCGGGAGTCCTGGGTTCAATCATTGGGTTGGGAAGATCCCCTGGAGGAGGGCATGGCAGCCCACTGCAGTATTCTTGCCTGGATAATACCCATGGACAGAGGAACCTGGTGGGCTGCAGTCCACAGGATCATAAAGAGCTGGACACAACTGAGCACAGCACAGCCTTCAGAGATGATCCACACTCTATCTGTGCATTGTGTTTCTCTCTCAAGATTATAAATCCACTTCTTACCCATCAATGTTTCTCACTGGATTCTTACCACGATAAGACATCAAGAACCTGAGCCTCATTAAGTCCTGAGACCATCTGTGTGATCTCAATTAAAAGACCATGGGTTCAAGCCCAAATCTGAGTTGCATGGTTTCAGTTCTATCTTGATGGATATTCCATGGTCACTTGAGAAGAATGTGTATTCTTCTATTGTTTAAGTGTTCTATAAGTACAACTAGATCAAATTACTTGAGTTTTTTAGGTTACATATATATCATTTATGAATTTTCTGCCTATTCTGTCAATTATGGAGAAAGAAATGTTGAAAACTTCATCTGTAATTGTGAAGTTGTCTATTTCTTTTTTCAGGCCTATCTGTTTTTTCCTTATGTACTTTGAAGCTCTGCTTGTTTCATGGGCATTTAGGATTATTATGCCATCTTGAAGACTATCCCATTATAATTACATAAATCTTTCTCTATCTGTGATACTCTTTCTTGTCTTGAAGTCAAAGTTTCCAGAATAAACATTCCCTCTATATTTTTGCTTGCTTTTAGAATACAAAAAATAGAAGTTTTAATTTTATATTCATTTATTCTTTCTTTGATGTTGTTCCGTAATTTTTCCTTAATTTTTTAGAGTGAATTTCTGAGGTATATTACTTTTTTTCTCTGTAATATACTTCTTTGAACATTATTTGCAGTGCAGGTCTGGTGGCAACAGATTCCTACAATTATTGTTTCCTCTAGAGCCTATTTCTCCTTCACTTTTGAAGAATAATATTACATGGTACAGAAATCTGTGTTGATGGGGCTTTTCTCTAAACACTAAATATTTCTTTCCATTTTCTTCCTGCTTGCATGTTCCTGAAGACATTGGATATAATTATTATCTTTGTCCCTTTGTTCCTCAGTAGGTAAGATAAACACCTTTCCCTCTGGCTTCTTTCAGGATTTTTTTTCCCCCCTTTATCTTTGATTTCCTTTGTCTTTGCATCTTGAAAATCATATTCCTAGGTATAGTTTTTCTTTCTGTAATTGTTTTGGCATTTATCCTCTTGGTGTTTTCTGAGCTTCCTGGATCAGTGGTTTTGTGTCTGACTTTGATTTGGGTAAAATTTCAGTCATTATTTTTTCAAATGTTTATTCTGTTTCTTTCTCTCTTGCTTCTTCTTTTGATATTCCCATTGCGGACAATTACAGTTTTCCCACAGTAATTGGATATTCTATGTGTTCTTTTTAGGTTTTGTTCTCTTTGCTTTTTGTTTTTTGAGGATTTTATTTATATTCTTCAGGTTCACAGTTTCTTTCCTCAACTGTGTCCTTTCTATGAATTTGCTATTGTTGTTCAGTCACTCAATCATGCCCAACTCTTTGTGACTCCATAGAAAGCATCATGCCAGGCTTCCCTGTCCTTTACCATCTTCTGGAGCTTGCTCAAACTCATGTCCATTGAGTCATTGATGCCATCCAACCATTTCATCCTCTGTCATCCCCTTCTTCTCCTGCTTTCAATCTTTACCAGCATCAGGGTCTTTTTTCTAGTGAGTCAGCCTTTCATATCAGGTGGCCAAAGTATTGGAGCTTCAGCTTCAGCATCAGTCCTTCCAGTGAACAAGCAGGGTTGATTTCCTTTAGGATTAACTGATTTGATATCCTTGCATTCCAAGGGACTCTCAAGAGTCTTCTCCAAAACCACAGTTCAAAAGCACCAATTCTTCGACACCCAGCCTTTCTTATGGTCCAACTCTTGCATACATACATGACTACTGGAAAAACCATAGCTTTGATTACTTGAATACATCAAATCCATTCTTCATTTCTGTTACAGTGTTTTTGCCTCTAACTTTTGTTTTTGCTTTTTTCCTTTGTATTTCCATCTCTGCATATGCTGCCCATCTATTTTTGCATGCTGTCTACTTTATCCATTATAGCTCCAAGCATATTTATCATTCTTGGTGTTCAGTTCCTCAGTCATGTCAGAGTCTTTGTGACTCCATGGACTGCAGCAAACCAGGCTTCTCTGTCTTTTACCATCTCCTGGACTTTGCTCAAACTCATGTCCATTGAGTCCGTGATACCATTCAATCATCTCATCCAGCTATATAATCATAGTTGGCCTAAATTGTCAGTCTGATCTTTCCAACATGTTTGTTGTGTCTGATTCTGATTTTCAAATTTTATATATATATATATATATATATATATATATATAACCTTTTGGTATATCTTGCAATGTTTTCTTGATAGATAGACATGATATACCAGGTAAAAGAACTTCTATAAATATGTCTTTAGTAATGTATTGGTGAAGTGTAAGAGGGAAAGAAGTATTCTACCGTCCTATAATTAGCTCTCAGTTCTTCAGTTGATGCTATGCCTCAGGATTGTAAATTTCACAGGTGTTTCTCAGTTTTCTTTTTATGAAATGGTACAGATGATTAGAGTGGGCTGAGATTGGATATTTCCATTTTCCAACATGGGAGGCTATTGTTGACTGGCATTGAATATTTCCCTTCCCCCAGGACAGTTAGGATCTGAGAGTATCCCAAGAGGTTAGGCTCTAGTTAACTAGTTTTTCCCTGAAGGTAGGCCTTCTTCCTTATTAAGAAGAAAGAAGTGCTCTTTTCTTGAAGTGAAAGTTGATCAATACTGTTAAACTCTTTGTGACCCCATGGGTGGAATTCTCTAGGCAAGAATACTGAAGTGGGTTCCCTTCTCCAGGGGATCTTCCCAACCCAGGGTTTGAACCTAGGTCTTCCACAGTGCAGGCAGATTACATACCATCTGAGCCACCAGAGAAACCCAAGAATACTGGAGTGGTTAGCCCAACCCTTCTCTGGGAGATCTTTTTGACCCAGGAAGATCTGTGGTCTTCTGCATTGCAGGCAGATTCTTTACCAGCTGAGCTACCAGGGAAGCCATAAGTGCTCTGGTGTGTTTCAAAATGATTCCTTTTTGACTGCTGGAAGCATGAAGGAATTTTTCTCCAGGGTTCACTATAGGCAACTGGTCAAATTCATGAAGATAAATTTCAAAATATTGTGCAGGCCTTCCATGACTCCATTTCCCTTGGGTTTTTCAGTCTCAGATTCATTCAGATGGAGACTCCAGCAATTCTTCAATTACAGCTAAGGTTTTCCTACTCTGCCACTAGTTCCTACAGTGGTTTCTGTTTCTAATCTGCTCTCTGGTAAGCAGTGATTCCTGTATTAACTTTTCTGTCTCTCCATTTTGGAGGCAAGGTTTACTCTGTGTCCTTCTCTCTCTTAAATATTCAAGGAAAATTGTTGATTTTTCAATCTTTTCAAATCTTTGCATGTTGTGAAGAAGAACTCTATCAGTGAGCAAAAACAAGAACAGGAGCTGACTGCTCCTGAAATCATGAGTTTCTTATTGCAAAATTCAGACTTAAATTGAAGAAAGTAGGGAAAATCACTAGGCCAGGCAGGTATGATCTAAATCAAATCCCATATGATTATACAGTGAAAGTGATGAATAGATTCAAGGGATTAGATCTAATAGACAAAGTGGCTGAAGAACTATGGATAGATGTTTGTAACCTTGGACAGGAAGCAGTGACTAAATCCATCACAAAGAAAAAGAAATGCAAGACAGCAAAGTGGCTATCTGAGAAGGCTTTATAAATAACTGAGGAAAGAAGAGAAGTGAAAGGCAAGGGAGAAAGGGAAAGATATAACCAACTGAATGCAGACTTTCAGAGAATAGCAAGGAGAGATAAGAAGTGTCTGCTTAAATGAACAATGCAAAGAAATAAAGGAGAAAAAGAGAATAAGAAAGACAAGAGATCTTTTCAAGAAAATTGGAGATATCAAGGGAATATTTCATGCAAGGATGGCCTGATAAAGGAAAAAAATGGTAGGGATCTAACAAAAGCAGAAGAGATTAAGAAAAGAGGGAAAGAATATACAGAAGAACTATATAAAAAAGGTCTTAATGATCTAGATAACCACGATGGTATGATCACACCTAGAATCAGACATCCTGGAGCATGAAGCATTCCTAAGGAAAGTTAGTGGAGGTGATGGAATTCCTGATGAGCTATTTCAAATCCTAACAGATGGTGCTGTTAAAGTGCTGCAGTCAAAATGCCAGCAAATTTGGAAAACTCAGCAGTAGCTACAGGATTAGAAAAAGTCAGTTTTCATTCCAATCCCAAAGAAGGGCAATGACAAAGAATGCCCAAACTACCATACGGTTGTGCTCATTTCACATGCTGGCGAGGTTATGCTCAAAATCCATCAAGCTAGACTTCAGCAGTGTGTGAAGTATGTATATATATCCTTATGTGACCTAGATTAAATCTGTTATGGTTTCCCTGGATCAAGATGGCAAAGTAGAAAGATATGCACACATCTTCTCCTGCAAGAAGTGCAAAATTACAACTTGCTTCTGAACAACCATCAACAGGAGAATGTTGGATCCCACCATAAAAAGATACCCCTCATCCAAGGGCAAAGGAGAAGCCCAAGCAAGATGGGAGGAGGGACAAAATCACATTTAGAATCAAACCCCACACCCACCAGAGACACTGAGAGGGCTCAAACAAAACCGTTTCATACCATGAGACCCCACAGGGACTGAACCAGACCGGCCTTTGAGTGTTTGAGTGTCTCCTATGGAAGTACGGGTCAGCAGTGGCCTGCTGCAGGGGCAGGGGCTCTGGATGCAGCAGACCTGGCTGTGGCATAAGCCCTTTTGGAGGAGGTCACCATTAACCCCACCATAGAGCCACCAGAACTTACCCAGGACTGGGGAAACAGACTTTTGGAGGACACAAAGAAAATCTTATGTGCACCAGGACCCAGGAGAAAGGACCAGTGACCCCAAAAGAAACTAACCCAGCCTTGTCTGTGAGTATCCAGGAGTCTTAGGTAGAGGCGTGGGTCTGCAGTGGCCTGCTGCAGGGTCAGGGGCACTGAGTGCAGCAGTGTCTGCACGGGATCTTTTGAAGGAGGTCACCATTGTCTTCATTACCTCCACCATAGTTTGGTCTCAGGTGAAACAGCAGGGGGGGAACACAGCCCTGCCCATCAACAGAAAATTGGATTAAAGATTTACTGAGCATGGCCCTGCCCATCAGAATAAAAACCAATTTCCCCTACAGCCAGTCTCTCCCATCAGGAAGCTTCCATAATACTCTTATCATTATCCCTTAGAGGGAAGACAGAATGAAAACCACAGTCACAGAAAACTAATTAAACTGATCACATGGACCACAGCCTTATCTTACTCAATGAAACTATGAGCCATGTCTTGTAGGGCCACCCAACATGCACGGGTCATGATAGAGAATTCTGACAAAACGTGGTCCACTGGAGAAGGCAATGGAAAACCATTTCAGTATTCTTGCCTTGAGAACCCCATGAATAGTATGAAAAGGCAAAAAGATATGACACCAAAAGATGAACTTCCCAGGTCAGTAGGTGCCCAATATGCTACTGGAGATCAGTGGAGAAATAACTCCAGAAAGAATGAAGAGATGGAGCCAAAGCAAAAACAAAGCACAGTTGTGGATGTGATTGCTGATGGAAGTAAAGTCTGATGGTGTAAAGAACAGTCTTGCATAGGAACATGGAATGTTAGGTCCATTAATCAAGGTAAATTGCAAATAGTCAAACAGGAGATGGCAAAAGTGAAAATCAACATTTTAGGAATCAGTGAAATGAAATGCATTGGAATGGCTGAATTTAATTCAGATGACCATTATATCTAGTACTGTGGGAAAGTATCCCTGAGAAGAAATGGAGTGCACTCAATATGCCAGAAAAATTTGGAAAACTCAGCAGTGGCCACAGGACTAGAAAAGATCAGTTTTCATTCCAATCCCAAAGAAAGGCAATGCAAAAGAATGTTCAAACTACTACACAATTGCACTCATCTCACACGTTAGCAAAGTAATGCTCAAAATTCTCCAAGTCAGGCTTAAATAGTGCATGAACTGTGAACTTCCAGATGTTCAAGCTGGATTTAGAAAAGGCAGAAGAACTAGATCAAACTGCCAACATCTGCTGGATCATCAAAAGAGCAAGAGAATTCCAGAAAACACCTACTTCAGCTTTATTGACTACATCAAAGCCTTTCACTGTGTGGATCACAACAAACTGTGGAAAATTCTTAATGGGAATGCCACACCACCTTATTTGCCTCGAGACATTTCTATGCAGGTCAAGAAGCAACAGTAAGAACTGGACATAGAACAACAGACCGCTTCCAAATCAGGAAAGGAGCATATTGTCACCCAGCTTGTTTAACTTATATGTGGAGTACATCATGAGAAATGTTGGACTGGATGATGCACAAGTTGGAATCAAGACTGCCAGGAGAAATACCAATAACCTCAGATATGCAGGTAACACCACCCTTATAGCAGAAAGCAAAGAGAAAGTAAAGAGCCTCTTGATTAAAGTTGAAAGAGAAGAGTGAAAAAGTTGGCTTAAAGCTCAACATTCAGAAAACTAAGATCATGGCATTGGGTCCCATCACTTCATATCAAATAGATAGGGAAACAATGGAAAAGTGGGAGACTTTATTTTGAGGGGGCTCAAAAATCACTGCAGATGTGTAACTGAAGCCATGAAATTAAAAGATGCTTGCTCCTTGGAAGAAAAGCTATGACCAAACTAGACAGCATATTAAAAAGCAGGGACATTACTTTGCCAACAAAGGTCCATCTGGTCAAAGCTATGGTTTTTTCAGTATTCAGGTATGGATGTGAGAGTTGGACTATAAAGAAAGCTGAGCACTGAAGAATGGATGCTTTTGAACTGTGGTGTTGGAGAAGACTCTTGAGAGTCCCTTGGACTGCAAAGAGATCCAACCAGTCCATCCTAAAGGAAATCAGTGCTGAGTATTCATCAGAAGCTGAAACTCCAATACTTTGGCCACCTGATGTGAAGAGATAACTCATTTGAAAAGACCCTGGTGCTGGGAAAGACTGAAGGTAAGAGAAGGGAACGACAGAGGATGAGATGGTGGGATGGCATCACCAACTCGATGGACACAAGTTAGAGCAAATTCTGGGAGTTGGTGATGGACAGGGAAGCCTGGCATGCTGCGGTCCATGGGGTCACAAAGAATTGGACACGACTGAGCAACTGAATTGAACTGCACTGAATTGAATTGAAATTCCTTATGATTATACAGTGGAGGTGACAAATAGATTCAAGGGAATAGATCTGAGAGAGAAAGAGTGCCTGAAGAATTATGGATGGAGGTTGTAACATTGTAAAGGAGGTGGTGATCAAAACCATCCCCAAGAAAAAGATATGCAAAAAACAAAATGGTTGTCTCATGAGATCTTACAAATAGCTGAGAAAAGAAGAGAAGCAAAAGGCAAAGGAGAAAAGGAAAGATACACCCATCTGAATGCAGAATTCCAAAGAATAGCAAGGAGAGATAAGAAGGCATTCCTATGTGAACAGTACAAAGAAATTGAAGAAAGCAATAGAATAGGAAAGTCTAGAGCTCTCTTCAAGTAATTGGAGATAATAAGGGAACATATCATGCAAAGAGGGGCACAATAAAGAACAGAAACTATGGACCGAATAGAAGCAGAAGATATTTAGAAAAGGTAGCAAGAATATATAGAAAAACTACACAAAAAAGATGTTAATGACCAAAATAACTGCAAAGGTGTGATCACTCACCTAGAGCTAGACATCTTGGAGCTAGACATCCACAGAGCTAGACATCCACAGTCACATGGACTGTGACTGCAGCCATGAAATTAAAAGACTCTTGCTTTTCTAACAAGGTTCATATAGTCAAAGCTATGGTTTTTCCAGTAGGCATGTATGGATGTGAGAGTTGGGCCATAAAGAAGGATGAGCATGGAAGAATTTATACTTTCAAATTGTGATGCTGGAGAAGACCCTTGAGAGTACATTGGACAGCAAGGAGGTCAAAGTAGTCAATCCTAAGGGAAATCAACCCTGTATATTCAGCAGAAGGACTGAAGATGAAAGTGAAGCTCCAACACTTTGGCCGTCTATTGCAAAGTGCCAACTCCTTGGAAAAGACCCTGCTGCAGGGAAAGATCAAAAGTAAAAGGAGAAATGGGTGGCAAAGAATGATGTGGTTAGATAGCATCACCAGTCAATTGACATGAGTTTGAGCAAACTCAGGGAGTTGGTGAAGGCCAGGTAAGCCTGGCATGATACATACAACCCACGGGGCAGCAAAACATTGGACACAACTAAGGGACTGGACAACAAGAAGAGGAAATTACTTCCAGGCTTCTTGTACATGGAACTGGAAACAACATTCATCCCTCTATCTTTTAATGAATGCTTCTGTGGCGTATCTTTCTTCATCTTTTAACTTTTAGATTATCTATTTCTTTGTATTAAAGGTGGCTTTATGTAGAAATATATTATTTTCAGCTTTGACAACTGGGAGGTTTTTCAAATGTTCTTTTGATATATTCTCACCTCTCACTTTCTTCTTTCCTAGTATTATAAGATGGTCCAGGTACATCTTGCATACTTCTTACCCAAGTGCTAGTATCAGACATTTTTTTTTTCAAGAAGTCCTGGTTCCTTTTGTTAAAGAATTATTTTGGAAACTAAGATCTGAATGCTGAGTGTCACACTGCTACTGGAGTGTCTTTACTCTTAAGCCCTCTTACCTGATGCAGCAGGGAAATATACACACATTTGTGTGCATATTATGTTTGTTTCCATTGTTCAGTCACCAAGTCTTGTCTGACTCTTTGCAGCCACATGGACTGTAGCATGCCAGGCTTCCCTGTCCCTTACCATCTCCTGGAGTTTGCCCAAGTTCATGTTCATTGCATTGGTGATGCCATCCAACCATGTCATTTTCTATTGCCCTCTTATTCTCTGCCTTCAATCTTTCCCTAACATCAGGTCTTTTACAATAAGTCAGCTGTTCACATCAAGTGGCCAAAGTATTGGAGCTTCAGCTTCATCTTTAGTCCTTCCAACGAGTATTCACTGGACATCTGCTGGATCATCGAAAAAGCAGGAGAGTTCAAAAAAAACATCTATTTCTGCTTTATTGACTATGCCAAAGCCTTTGACTATGTGGATCACAATAAACTGAGGAAAATTCTGAAAGATATGGGAATACCAGACCACCTGATCTGCCTCTTGAGAAATTTGTTATCAGGTCAGGAAGCAACAGTTAGAACTGGACATGGAACAACAGACTGGTTCCAAATAGGAAAAGGAGTATGTCAAGGCTGTATATTGTCACCCTGCTTATTTAACTTATATGCAGAGTACATTATGAGAAACACTGGGCTGGAAGAAGCACAAGCTGGAATCAAGATTGCCAGGAGAAATATCAACAACCTCATATATGCAGATGACGCCACCGTTATGGCAGAAAGTGAAGAAGAACTAAAAAATCTCTTGATGAAGGTGAAAGAGGAGAGTGAAAAAGTTGGTTTTTTCAACATTCAAAAAACGAAGATCATGGCATGTGGTCCCATCACTTCATGAGAAATAGATGGGGAAACAGTGGAAACAGTGTCAGACTTTATTTTTGCGGGCTCCAAAAACACTGCAGATGGTAACTGCAGCCATGAAATTAAAAGACGCTTACTCCTTGGAAGGAAAGTTATGACCAACCTAGATAGCATATTCAAAGCAGAGACATTACTTTGCCAACAAAGGTCCATCTAGTCAAGGCTATGGTTTTTCCTGTGGTCATGTATGGATGTGAGAGTTGGACTATGAAGAAAGCTGAGCACCGAAGAATTGATGCTTTTGAACTGTGGTGTTGGAGAAGACTCTTGAGACTCCCTTGGACTGCAAGAAGATCCAACCAGTCCATTCTGAAGGAGATCAGCCCTGGGATTTCTTTGGAAGGAATGATGCTAAAGCTGAAACTCCAGTACTTTGTCCACCTCATGCGAAGAGTTGACTCATTGGAAAAGACTCTGATGCTGGGAGGGATTGGGGGCAGGAGCAGAAGGGGATGACAGAGGATGAGATGGCTGGATGGCATCACTGACTCGATGGACATGAGTCTGAGTGAACTCCAGGAGTTGGTGATGGAGAGGGAGGCCTGGCGTGCTGTGATTCATGGGGTCGCAAAGAGTCAGACACGACTGAGTGACTGAACTGAACTGCATGAGTATTCAGGGTGATTTCCCTTAAGATTTACTGGTGTGATCTCCTTGCTGTCCAAAGGACTCTCAAGAGTCTTCTCCAGCATCAATTCTTCAGTGTTCTGCCTTCCTTATTGTCCAGCTCTCACAACCCTACATGACTACTGGAAAGAACATTGCCTTTACTATACGGATCTTTGTCGTCAAAGTGATGTCTTTGCGTTTTAATACATTGTCTAGGTTTGTCATAGCTTTCCTTCCAAAAAGCACTTGTCTTCTCTTCCATGGCTGCAGTCACCATCCACAGTGATTTTAGAGCCCTAGAAAAGGAAATCTGTCCCTGCTTCCCTTTTTTCCCTTTCTATGTGCCATGAAGTGATGGGAACAGATGCCACGACCTTAAATTTTTTAATGTTGAATTTCAGGTCAGCTTTTCACTCTCCTCTTTCACCCTCATCAAGAAGTTCTTTAGTTCCTCTTGACTTTCTACCATTAGAGTGGTACCATCTGCATATCTGAGGTTGTTGATATTTCTCCCAGGAATCTTGATTCCAGTTTGTAATTCATCCAGCCTGGCATTTTTTATGGTGTGCTCTGAGTATAAGTTAAATAAACAGAGTGACAATAAGCAGCCTTGACTTACTCATTTCTCAATCCTGAACCAGTAACTGTTCCATACAAGGTTCTAGCCATTGCTTCTTAACTGGCATATAGGTTTCTCAGGACACAGGTAAGATGGTCCTTTATTTGTATGTCTTTAAGAGTTTTCCACAGTTTGTTATGATCTACACAGTCAAAGTCTTTATCATAGTCAATGAAACAGAGGTAGATTTTTTTTTGAAATACCCTTGCTTTCTCTATGATCCAGCTAATTTTGGCAATTTGATCTTTGGTTCCTCTGCCTTGTCTAAATCTAGCTAGGACATCAAGAAATTATCGGTTCATGTAATGATGAAGACTACCATGCAGGATTTTGAGCATAACCTTACTGTATACACACACACATACACACACACACATATAGTAATGAATATGTATATATATATATATATATATATATGCAAACATGTATATATTTCTATATGTAACCATTTATTTCTATTTCTATTAAGTGAAACAGTAGTTCATCATCATACTGATATCTGTAAATGTAACTCTGGTCCTTTACCAGATGGTTCATTCTAGCAATCTTTCCTTGCTTATCTGTAACTTTCCATTCTATCAGTAAGAAACCTAGATCCTACCATCTGTCATCCATCTGTTTAATTGTTCCATTCCAATATACTTGTACAGTGGTTTTACAATTGGTAACTTCTACCCCTGGGGAACATAAATTGATCAACTAGAATATTGTGTTTATGAACAATTTCTTTTGCTTTTACTCCTACATATCCTACTAGTTTCCAAAGTTTCTTAAGTCAGCACCTTTTTCTCTTGCTGTCTTTAGGGACACTGTTTCATAATTTTTTAAGTTATTTTAAAAGATAAGTTTTATTCTTTGTCAAGATGAAAACATTTTTCTGTGTTGTTATTTTGCTTAGAATTTGCTTTCATTGCTATCCAACACTTCTATTGGATCCCACCGGGGCTTTCAGGCTATATATTTTGATACCACATCCTTATTCCCTTGCAGATGAAGGCTTTTGTTCCCTAGGGAAGAAAGAGGAAATAAAGTGCAAAATTTTCATGCTAGCTTCCATTCCCTTCCCCAACTGATATAAAGTTCCATACATGTCTCTGGATGCTTTGGTTGCCACTCCCTTTCCAGGTGATTTTATTCCATAGGAAAGAATGGTAAGCTGGGACTTGGCAGAGTTTGCTAATATCTGCTCTTCTTTTTCACTACTGGCATCAAGAGGGAACTTTCTGGGGTTCTCTTTCATTTTCTTTTTAAACTGAAGAGTAGTTACTGTACAATACTATATGATTTAAAAATGTACAGTATGCTGCTCCTGCTGCTACTGCTGCTAAGTCTTTTCAGTCGTGTCCGACTCTGTGCAACCCCATAGACGGAAGCTCACCAGGCTCCCCCGTCCCTGGAATTCTCCAGGCAAGAATACTGGAGTGGGTTGCCATTTCCTTCTCCAATGCATGAAAGTGAAAAGTGAAAGTGAAGTTGCTCAGTCATGTCGACTCTTAGCGACCCCATGGACTGCAGCCTACCAGGCTCCTCCGTCCATGGGATTTTCCAGGCAAGAATACTGGAGTGAGGTGCCATTGCCTGTATAGCATAGTGATTCACAATTTCTAAAGAATGTATTCCATTTATGGCTTACCAGGTGGCACAGTGATAAAGAATCCTTCTGCCAACTCAAGACACAGGAGATGTGGTTTGATCCCTGGGTTGGGAAGATCCCCTGGAGTAGGAAATGGCAACTGACTCTACCATTCTTACCTGAAAAATTCCATGGACAGAGGATCCTGTCAGGCTATGGTCCATGGGATGGGGTCGCAAAGAATTGGACATGACTGAGAGACTGCCCACACATGCCCTCCATTTATAGTGATTATAAATATTCACTCTGTCCCTTGTGTTGTGCATTATATTCTTGTAGCTTGCTGTGCTGGGCTTAGTCACTCAGTCATGTCCAACTGTTTGCAACCCAGTGGACTGTAGCCCACCAGGCACCTCTGTCCATGGAGATTCTCCAGGCAAGAATACTGGAGAGGGTTGTCATGCCCTCCTCCAGGTGATATTCCCAACCCAGGGATTGAACCCAGGTCTCCTTCAAAGAGTCGGACACAACTGAGTGACTGAACTGAACTGAACTGAACTCCTGCATTGCAGGCAGATTCTTTACAGTCTGAGCTACCAGGGAAGCCAATGAATACTGCAGTGGGTAGACTATCCTTTCTCCAGGAGATCTTCCCATCCCAGGAATCAAACCAGGGTCTCCTGCATTGCATGTGGATTCTTTACCAGCTGAGCTACCAGGGAAGCCCATTCTTATAGCTTCTTTTATATCTAATAGTTTGTACCTTTTAGTAACCTACCCCTATGTTGCCCTCCCTGTGTTCCTCTTTCTGCTGGTAACTACCAGTTGTTCTCTAATATATATTGGTGAGTCTGCTTCTTTTTTGTTATAGTCACTAGTTGCTTGTGTACTTTTAGATTTCACATATACATTATATCACACAGTATTTGTCTTTTTCTAACATTTCATTCAGTATAATACCCTTGAGGGCCATCATGTTTTTACAAATGAGAAAATTTCATTATTTTTTATGGCTGAGTAGTGTTCCGTAATGTATATATATTATACTTTATCATCTTTAGCCACATCTCAGAATTCTTTTAAATCTTTCCTTTAGGTACCTGGTTGGGGTTCTTGGAGGAAAACCCTGCAAGAATGTGTGAATCTATATTTGTGTCCTTTCAGGGCTCCACACTCTTATAATAGCTCGCACTCTACTGTTAGCTATATTTTTTCAAAATATCCACTTAAATTGATTTACAGGCTTGTATTTTGTTAGGTGAAATTTGACCCAGTTATACAAATGCTCAAGTGTCCCTGCTTCCCTCAGGTGTCCATTTCTGTCTATACTTTATGTCAGTTGCTTGCCCTACAACCTCAGTTCTCTGAAGGCTTTCATAAAAGTCACTAATTTGCTATTCTTCCAGTTTTTCTTAGTTGCTAAGGTGGGAAAAGTGTTACTCACAGCTCTTTACATCTTTATGCTGAAATCTGAAGCCCCTGAGAATGTGCTTTTACTTTAACTAATTGAATGGAAATTCCTACTGCTTACCACCAGAAACATTACTTAAAGGTATATGCACTTGCAACCATGCTCAATGTTTATTTTTGAAAGAACAGGTTTGAATGTTTTATCATTCTCTTCAGGTCAATTTTCTTAGACTTGGTTTTTCAAATTCATTCCAGTAGTATGAGGTCTTGGCTTTGATGTACTTTGACAGTATAGAAAGGGAAAGAAAATAAAGCTTAAAATAGCTCTCACTTTATGAGAACCCATGAACATTTGAAAAATTAGTTTCAATAGGGATGTTTACTACCCAAGCAATCCTGTTTTCCAAAGAAGGCCATTCAACACAAGAACCACTTACAAAGATTCACATATAAAGATATGCAAAGCTATTTAAATAAATGTGGGACAAATTCTAAAATTGAAACCAATTTAGAGTCAGATCAATTAAAATGTTGATCAATTACAATCTTAGGATAATGGGATTTTAAATGACATTAATTAGATAATGATGGAAAAGCAGTAGCAACAATAACATACAGCAACAACAAAAATGTTATTTGGCCTCTAGGCCAAATTTACTGCTTTATCCCAGTTCAGATGTAAAATCTTTCATGAAGGCTTCCCTAACGTTAACCAGAAAGAAGTTATTACTTTTGCATCTTGGATAACTTAGCTTCCTTTTCTGATTCTGATCTAACTATATTGTGACTTTACACTGTGGGTCAAAGGTATGGATGTAAATGAAGACTAATCAAATGAGAACAAGTAAAGTCTACTTAGAATAATAACAATGGGATCAGGCTCCACTTGTTTAGCAAAGACTTAAATGAAAGAATATGAGTGGTAAAACATTATTGTAGAATAAAGGGGAGGTTTCAGATGATGCCCTGATTGGAAGCTGTTGGCATGGTGTAGCATTAGAAGTGGGGCATCCTATATGATTGCTTGGGGTACGTAGTTGTTTTATCTAATTGGTCTGGTTGGTTCCCAACTGGAAGTAAGGATAAAAATTATGGAAGCTGTCAGTTATTAACCAAGTCCTTGTCATTCTGAGGCAACTGGATAAACATTATTTTTTGGCTTCCTGGATTGTTACTAGAATTAGTGAGTGGTGTGCCTTCCTGCAAGTCTGACTTACAAGGTAGAAAGCAGGCTGGTTTCTTAGGTTGGTAAAAACAGAAGTCTGACCCCTGCAGCAATCAGCTCGAGAAACCAACCCACTGTAGATAATGGGTTGGTTTCCTGGGCTTGCTGCTGCAATTTGAGAGTCAGACTTCTGTTTTTACATTTTGTCTGGTGTAAAAACCAGGCTTCTGGTTTTTACATATTCAGCATCTCAGTGGCAAAAGAAATAAGGGCCCCAGAAGTCTAGAGCTGACCTGTTCAAAATCACCTATCCCTGTACTTCCTCCCAAACAAAACACAGTATCAGGTCTCAAAATTAAAGTTGAACTGAAGTCATCCTCATTCGGTCCCATCGTCTTTCCTAAGGAAATAGTGTGCAGGGAAAGATTTCAGAAAGCCCCAGGGAAGTAAATGGATTTGCACTGCCATGTTAATAACAATGCTATGTTAAGAAAGTCCTTCAGACTTTTACTTATAAAATACATTACTTAAGTATTTTCCTCTTTTAATCCTAATTTTTTAAATTTTGTAATGAATATGAAGATCTGTTGGGCTTCAAAATCACTGCAGATGGTGACTGCAGCCATGAAATTAAAAGACGCTTACTCCTTGGAAGGAAAGTTATGTCCAACCTAGATAGCATATTCAAAAGCAGAAACATTACTTTGCCAACAAAGGTCCATCTAGTTAAGGCTATGGTTTTTCCTATGGTCATGTATGGATGTGAGAGTTGGACTGTGAAGAAGGCTGAGCACCGAAGAATTGATGCTTTTGAACTGTGGTGTTGGAGAAGACTCTTGAGAATCCCTTGGACTGCAAGGAGATCCAACCAGTCCATTCTGAAGGAGATCAGCCCTGGGATTTCTTTGGAAGGAATGATGCTAAAGCTGAAACTCCAGTACTTTGGCCACTTCATACGAAGAGTTGACTCATTGGAAAAGACTCTGATGCTGGGAGGGATTGGGGGCAGGAGGAGAAGGGGATGACAGAGGATGAAATGGCTGGATGGCATCACTGACTCGATGGACATGAGTCTGAGTGAACTCCGGGAGTTGGTGGTGGACAGGGAGGTCTGGCGTGCTGCGATTCATGGGGTCGCAAAGAGTCGGACACGACGGAGTGACTGAACTGAACTAAACTGATGAAGATCTGTAGTTTGAATTTAGACTTTATAAAAATTGTGGGAATGTCATTAATTATTTTAGCATTTTGTTACCAACTCCAGTCTCACTCTGCTTGCCACACAACAGGCCTATGAATCTGAAAGATGAGGTGTTGAGGCAGGGAATATGACTTTATTTGAAAAGCTTTAAAAGATGGCAGACTAATGTCTCAAAGTAACCATCTTGTCAAGGCCTGGATGCCAGGTTCTTTTATAGAGGCAGAGAGAGAGAGAGAAGTAATGAGGAACTAAAGTCAAAAGACAGAGTACAGAGAGAGAGGCAGTGAGGAACTAAAGTAAAAAGTGTCTTCAGTCTTGCAAAACATCTTCAAGAAGGGTCAGCATTTGTAAGAGGTGTGTTAATCTTGCTATTCACTACAGGTGGGGCCAGATTATCTCTCTATGAGACAAGGGAGAAGGTTTACAGTCAAGCAGAGGGGCTGGGTCCTCTGAGACAGGCCAATATATATATTATTGTAATTACAAAAGAAATGAAAAGCAAGTCAAGAAACAGTTTCCAAGGTGGAGTCAGAATTGGCTTCTACTCTGTTGGCTCCAAAATCACTTAGATTGGTTACTGTGGCCATGAAATTAAAAGACACTTACTCCTTGAAAGAAAACTTATGATAAACCTTGTTGCTGCTCAGTTGTGTCCAACTTTTTGTAACCTCATGGAATGAAGCCTCCAAGCTTCCCTGTCTTTCACCATCTTCCATAGCTTGCTCAAACTCATGTCCATTGAGTTAGTGATGCCATCCACCATCTCATCCTCTGTTGTCCCCTTCTTCTCCTGCCTTCAATCTTTCCCTGCATCAGAGTCTTTTCTAATGAGTCAGGTCTTTGTATAGGATTGAAGATTTTTTTCTCCTTGCTGTTCAAGGGACTCATAAGAGTCTTCTCCAATATCACAATTCAAAAGCACCAATTCTTCAGTGCTTAGACTATTTTATGGTCCAACTCTCACATCCAAACATGACTACTGGAAAAACCATAGCTTTGACTATACAGACCTTTGCTGGTAAAGGAAAGTCTCTGCTTTTTACTCTGCTGTCTAGGTTAGTCATAGCTTTTCTTCCAAGAAGCAAGCATATATTAATTTCATGGCTGCAGTCACCATCTGCAGTGATTTTGAAGCCCAAGAAAATAAAGTCTGTCACTAGTTCCATTGTTTCTCCCTCTATTTGTAATGAAGTTGAAACCATTTACCACAGATTGGGACTTGAATCCATGTGCTACTGGACTCGAAGCCAGCCAAAACCCAGTTTGGGACTCAGTTGGAATTGAACCCAGCCAAAACCTGGCTTGGGACTCTAATGCAGCCAAACTCTGCTTGGGACTTGAACCCACGTGGCTGGGACTCAAACCCAGCCAAAACCCATGGTACCTGGTTTCAGGGCTTAATGAAGCTCAGGTTCTTGATGTCTCACCTCAAAAAGAACTCAGTAAGAGACAAAGTGATAGGTAAGATGTATATTTATTCAGATTCAGAGAGAAGCACACTCCACAGACAGACTGTGGGCCATCACAGAGTGCAGCCCCAAAATTTGGCAAATTTAGCTTTTATAGGCTGGGTTGTTTCATATGCTAATGAGAGGGAGGATTATTCCAACTATTGTGGGGAAGGGGTGGAGATTTCCAGGATTTGGGCCACCACCCACTCCTTGGTATTTTAACAGTGCTATGGAACTGTCAAGACACCTCTGTGTGTGTCATTTCACTTGCTGACTGAGGACCAAGGTCTAGTCTTGTCTGCCATCTTGGTTCCATTCGATACTAATCAGTTTATGTTGTGTCCTTGGGCTATGTTCAAGTGGCAGTTGTGCAGCTGGAGCGACTTTGAGGAGATAGCCCATGTCCAAGAGCAAAGAAGCCCCAGCAAGATGGTAGGATGGGCGAAATTGCATTTAGAATCAAACCCCATACCCACCAGAGACGCTGAGAGGGCTCAAACATACCTTGTGTGCACCAGGACCCAGAGACCCCACAGAGACTGAGGCAGAACTGTGTTTCAGTGTCTTCTGAGGAGGTACAGGTCAGCAGTGGACTGATGCAGGGGCAGGGGCTCTGGGGGCAGTAGACCAGGAAATGGAATAAGCCCTCTTGGAAGAGGTCACCATTAACCCCACCATAGAGCCACCAGAACATACACAGTACTGGAGAAACAGACTCTTGGATGGTACAGACAAAACCTCGCCTGCACCAGGTCCCAGGAGAAAAGAGCAGTGACCCCCACAAGAGACTGACCCAGAGTGTCCAGGAGTCTCCAGCAGAGGTGTGGGTCGGCAGTGTCCTGCTGCAGTGCTGGGAGCATTGAGAGTAGCAGTGCATGCGTGGGACCTTTTGAAGCAGGTCTCCATTATCTTCATTACCCCCACCATAGTTTAGCCTCAGATCAAATAACAGGGAGGGAACATAGTTCTGCCCATCAACAGAAAATTGGATTAAAGATTTACTGAGCATGGTCCCACCTACTAGAGCAAAACCCAGTTTACCCCTCAGTCAGTCTCTCCCATCAAGAAGCTTCCATAAGCCTTTTATCCTTCTCCATCAAAAGACAGACAGACTGAAAACCAGAATCATGGAAAACTAACCAATTTGATCGCATGGATCACCACCTAGTCTAACTTAATGAAACTTTGATCCAAGCCATGTAGGGCCATCAAAGACAGATGGATCATGGTGGAGAGATCTGACAAAACATGGTCCACTGAAGAAGGCAATGGTAAACCACTTCAGTATTCTTGCCTTAAGAACCCCATGAACAGTATGGAAAGGCAAAAAGATAGGACACTGAAAGATGAACTGCCCAGTTCAGTAGGTAACCAACATGCTACTGAAGATCTGGTGAAATAACTCCAGAAAGAATGAAGAGATGGAGCCAAAACAAAAACAACACCCAGTTGTGGATGTGACTACTGATGATAGTAAAGTGTGATGCTGTAAAGAGCGATATTGCATAAGAACCTGGAATGTTAAGCCCATGAATAATGGCAAATAGGAAGTGGTCAAACAGGAGATGGCAAGAGTGAACATCGACGTTTTAGGAAATCAATGAACTAAAATGGACTGGAATGGGTGAATTTAACTCAGATGACCATTGTATCTACTACTGTGGGCAAGAATCCCTTAGAAGAAATGGAGTAGCCATCATAGTCAATATAAGAATCCAAAATGCAAAGAGCTGACTCATTGGAAAATATCCTGATGCTGTGAAAGATTCCAGACAGGAGGAAAGGAGGATGACAAATGGTTGGATGGCATCCCCAACTCAATGGTCATGAGTTTGAGGAAACTACTGGAGATAGTGAAGTGCAGGGAAGCCTGGAAGGCTGGTGTGTTGCACTCCATGGGGTCTCAAAGAGTTGAACATGACTGAATGACTGAACAATTGGAGTGAGGTCAGAATTGGCTTATTCTCTGCAACATTTTCACCTGACTTAAGCTCAGCTGGTAAAGAATCTGCTTACAATGCAGAAGACTGTCTGCAATGCAAAAGACTTTCTGCAGTCCAGAAAACCAGGTTTCGGTTCCTGGGTTGGGAAGTTACCCTGGAAAAGGAAATGGCAACCCACTCTAGTATTCTTGCCTGGGAAATCCCATCGACAGAGGACCCCGGTGGGTCATAGTCCATGGGGTCACAAGAGTCCAGCATGACTTAGCGACTAAATCACCATCACCAACAGAAATAAATATTGGAATGAGACTGCACAGCTAATAAAAATATTATATAATATCATTTTAATGCATTAAATTAATTATGCATGTGATATTAATTTTTGAACATTAGTAAGTTAGATAGCTAATTCCCAAATATGGAATATGCAAACTACTTCAAATAAGGGGTCTTTAGAATATATAACAGAGAAGGCAATGGCACCCCACTCCAGTACTCTTGCCTGGAGAATACCATGGACGGAGGAGCCTGGTGGACTGCAGTCCATGGGGTCGCACAGAGTTGGACACGACTGAAGTGACTTAGCATAGCATAGAATATATAAAGAACACATTTTTCACTTTGCAATAAAATATTAAAAAAAAAAACAACTCCTGACAAATGAACTTTGGGGTCTCTTCTGATTTCTATAATTTTATGCTTATAGGAGATTTGTAATTCCATTATTTAAAAAAATATGACATAAAGAGTACCATCTTTAGTGGGATTTATTTAACACAATTAGAAAATGCAGTTATAACTCTAAAAATGTAATTAAGCCAAACATAAATTCCAGTTTGAATTTATAAAATTTAAATCTGTAATATAAGTTCAAAATATATTTCTTATAGGAAAAAAGTCTAGAGTAGAAAAATAGCAAAGGTATTTTTTCAAATAATTTTTATTTAGAGGAAGGTATTGAAAATATGATTAGTCATTAATATTTTGAATAATGAAATTATTGTTTTGGGGAGTTTGTAAATTGTCATTCCTTGATACCTAAACATTTCTCTTGGATTGAATTTGTATTACTGATTTGCTCAGTATATCTTTTATATTAGAACATTAAAGTGCAGACTTTTAAAATTATTGCGATTTCCCAGTAATGGAGTCCGGAAGGATAATGCTCAACATGCATTTATCTGGTAACACAGTGCATATATTTCCCCTTTTTGTTATATATTTATTGGATTCACATGTTTAGGATTAATCTATGCCTCTCCCCCAACTTCATTCACTATTTGGAAATAACATCCCTATTTAAGGAGGTCCACTTCTGCATTGGCCATGGTCAAGGGAGATTTGCTTTGCTCCCCTAGAGCAAAGAAGAAAGAACTTTAGAGAAACCCTTAACAGGAAGATTGCTTAAGCTTTATTTCGTCACCTTCTATGATGGCCCCAAGCTTATGTGACAGAAATGCACTAAATGTTAACTTTTACAAATTGAGAGAATGAAGAATACAACTTGCCTTACATAATACATATAATAATATGTATTATATATATATAATATTTATATTTGTATATTATATATAATATAAATATAATTTTAGTAAAAAAGTTACAAACAACTTTTGAAACCATAATCAGGAAGAATTCAAGGCCTGCAAAGATGAGCTTCTTTTTACTCTATAAGATCCAATAAAATGTCTTCAGAGAACAAAATAACACATTTCCAGACACCAACAACAATATCATATTGTACAATTTTATTTTATCTCCATACAAATGATAGTAATATACATCAAAAGCCAAATTCTCAAATAAGATGGATAAGGATACCACACAAACACTGATTACCTTGATTCTATTAGTTTTGAAGATGTCCTTAATGAAATCCATAATCTGGTTTGTGAACTATAGTTCTAGGGTACTTTGTACATACAATTTCAAAATACAGTAATTCAAGGTGATCTTGTCATTGATTCATTATAGGAAACAAGAAGTTATTAAGTGGTATAACTTGTTGGTGTGTATTTTACTCTGTTCATATAAACCAGTGAAGCAAGATCAATTTGTTTCTCGGTTGAATTAATTTTCTTGTGGGCACCTCAAGCATATATTCAAGAACAGCTTCCAAGAAACAAATTTATTTTCCTGAAATGATGGTCTTTATTGGCAACATCTAGTTCTTTTAATTTTACAGTTGGTTTCCCAGTTATGATCTCTGTTTTCATGAAGCATGAGAAAAATCCTAGAACAGTTAAATGTGCTTACCATATAGTTTAAGAATCAGTTGCTTCTTCAAATTGGTAAAAGCCATAGAATAAAACTGCACTCTCAGTAAATCAGTCTTTTTTTTCTTGACCCTCCCTCCTACTTAGAAATAAAATTATTTGTTCTGCATCCATCACAGCTTGATCATCTCAGGTATTAAATTGTTTTATACATGTGCATATAAAACAATTAGTATGTATGTACATATAAAACATATATATGTATATATATAACATATATGCTTGATATATACAATGTCAAATATCTCTATATTTACCTATCTGGGAAACTCAGAGATAGAAATATATATATATATATATTTTTTTTTTTTTTAATTTTTTCATTGAAGCATAGTTGATTTGGGCTCACAGCATTTTGTTAGCTTCAGTTTGTGCAGCAAAGTGGTTCAGCTATACAAACATTTTTTTTTTCAGATGTTTTTCCCCTGTAGGTTAGTACAAAATATTGAATGTAGTCCCCTGTGTTATACAGTAGGTCCTTGTTGGTTATCTGTTTTATATATAGTAGTAGAAATTACTTTGGAAAGGTAAAGTATGCATTGCACATTTCAGGGGTATTATTTTTCTCTCTGATACTATATTATCGGACAGTTCTGATGAGACTAAGATGCCTGTGAGTTGTATTTGATGTTCCTTACAACAATACAAAATCTCTTCTGGTGCCTTTCTGCTGCGTTTGAAGAAAGGAAGGAGCACAGGTGCATTATAATGACTCTTCCAGCTCTGCCCAGAAGGGCTCACTCAGCCCCGGAGGGACTGCCATTAGTGAGTAAGTGAGAAGTGACATGCTCTGTCTCTCAAAGGGTTTCTTCATGTCCACTTTGGTAGCTCTCATTACATTGCCTGAATCCATTAAGACAGAAACAAGGTTACCCCATGAAATGTTTTTGTGACTAAAGAGGACATGCAGGTCTTTAATCAGTGACAGAACATCTTCTCTGACAAGACTGAATGATACAGTGAGCTCTGGTCCCACCTTTGCAGCAGAGAGGGAATATCTCTTACAAGGACAGACAATATTCTTATTAAATTTCCACTGGTTGATCCATCAATGCTCCAGCAGAAATAATTATTCTGGATATGTTTAATGTAAATATCTATGTTAAATGAAACCTCGTCTTACATTGTGCAGATATGTGATCCATGATAATTCAGCTAATGCCTTTAAGTTATGAAAAAAAACTGTAGGAAGGTTTCAGATTTTCCAGGAGTCAGGGTGACACTAAGATATTAGCAAGGGGAGTAGGACCCTGTATATTCTCAAATTAAAAGCTGAAGCTGCTGGATGAGGAGACAGTCATGCCTGCCACCTCCATTTTCAGCAATGACTCTAAATGGTATCTGAAAAGATATTGTAACTTGAGACCTAGAGAAAAGTGGCCAGCAATATGTAACTGAACTCAGTATATTTTTAAAGATATATGTGCGAGTGAATATGTGTCAGTATGATATATGACATGTATGGAGACGAATAGAAATAAATAATCAGTAGGAAAATGCCCCATTAACTGATAGTGTTGAATTTTGCACATGTACACTAAATTGAGAGAATAAAACTTAGATGAATGTAAAAATAAAGAGAAGCTTAGAGTTTCTCTATTTTAACTGACTGGTTGGTAGGGAAGAAATATGATATCTAGAGAAAGGAAATGACTATTTCAGAGTCAACGGTTCCTGTTTATGTCTAAAATCCAGATGTCTGCCTCTTGTTTAAGAGTTGTATGAATTTTACAAATCATAGCATACCATAACTATCCATAATTTAATTTGAAAATACCCCATTCATGAGGTTATGACTGATCACATGAAACAGATCACCATTACAGAGGGCGCTGCTCTTGTGCTCCCATCTGCATAAGTATTGAGCCTCAACATGCATGTCTCTCTCTCTTTTCTAAAGCATTTCTCAAGATGTCAAGGGAATCATGACTATGGTCCAGAATTGGCTTTCTCCCTCTGGGAATGGCAGGTCCCTGAGATAAGTCCTGATTTTCTAGACCTTGGTACTTACTTGTTGGTATTCTACCTACCTGCTTTTGCTCTTACTGAAACTCTGGTCTAGCTGCTCACCACTCAAAAGCCAATACATGAGAGGCCAGATTGGTGGGAAGGAAAGTTTGCTTTATTCCAGAGGCCAGTAGCCAGGGGAATAAGGTAGACCCATGTTCAAAGGTCAACTCTCCTACAAACAATCAGAGGATAAGAGCTTTTAAAGGGGAGTTTCAGGGGTGTACAGGCAGAGGGAGGAGGCTACATGGAGAAAGAGCACAGTCAGGTCTGACAGTCAGCTGGAAGTTAGTCATGTGGTGATTTGATCAGCATCATCTTGATTACTTTAAGTAGAGTTAATCTCCAGTTCCAGGGTCCATTCGTTATAAACTTCTTGAGGCCAGTTATTGAAATTGCAGTAACATATCATGGCTACAGTCTGGTCATCATATGGTTAACTTCTTCCACCTAGTGGGGGTTTCAGTATCTACACAACAGCTCAAAGGATGTAGCTCAGCTTATTATCCATAATCCTTGAAGAAGAATTAAATGTCCTTGACTTCATTTAAAGACTAAACTATTATTATTTGGTCTTATTTGACTGTTTTCCTTTGCTTCTGCATTTTCTCACTTCTCTGGTTAAATTTATTCTTTGACCAAAGTTTTTTAACAGACAAAAGGTAGGTTGAGGATTTGAGGGGAGCCATTCCTTCCTGCAAGAGTCATAGGGACTTGCTTCATTTCTCTGCTGCTGCTACTCCCAGCCTAGGACTCTCCCATTGAATCTCAAAGCTGAGAATAGCTCAGGGTTTCTTTACCTCTTATCACTATTTCCATATCAGACAGCTCACCATCTCCCAGCCCAGAGGCTGGATCAGGAGCAGATATGATTGATCTTTGGTGGTCTCAGCCTGCAATGACTTTGAGTGGGGTATGGGTTCACAGTTGGAGATTGAGGCTGGGCCTCGGTGGTGAGAACACCAGATCCTAGCCCTTAGACCAGAGGTGAGCAACAATGGCTCCGGTCTTCAGATTTGCAGAAAAGAATTTCCACAAAGACAGAAAGTAGTGAAGCAAGTAAAGTATTTGCTAAAAGGAAAAAGAGTATAGTACATGTGGATAGGCACCCTGGCAGACTCAGAGGGAGAGTCTCTGAATCGTGTCCTTGTAGCAGTTTGACTTATTTTTATGGTGTGTTTCTTTCCGGTTTATTTTGGCCAATCATTTTGGTTTGTCTGGTTCATAGTCCATATTTGGTATAGCTCAGGATCCTTCTACATGTGTGTAAGCATCTCTTAGTCAAGATGGATTTTATCAAAAAGGCATATAGGTAGAGAACATCCCTTGACATAACTCCCCCCTTAACTTCCAAAAGCCTTTTCTGTGCATGTGTGGTTGAAGAGGTGTCCTGACTTTGAGAACAAGAAATACATGGTTTGGGCAGGGCTCAGCCTCTCCCTTAATTGTCCCATTATTCTTGTCTTGGAGTTTTGGTCCATAGGGACTGAATCTCCACTGCTTTACACTGAGGGGCGCCCCATAAACCTCCTGCCTCACTATTACATACCCTCTAATTATTCTACTCACTTATCCCAGATATATCTATATATATCCCAGTCTAATATATAGACAAAATTCTATATGTTACTATGTCATGTAAATAAAAATCTAAATAGGTCAGCCACTGTTGCAGAGAGAAAGGTTGTGAATTTCACCCACAGCTTAGACAGAGCTCTCTGAGATGCTGGCAGCTTCTGCCTGCCATTACATATCACACAGTGCTTTTAAGTAACCTGCTTCCTGTCTGGGATCCTCACTACTTAGTTACATATTACTCAGTTCTCCTTTCTTCTTCACCCAAGTATGAGGAAAAGGTACATCTGAAAGTCTCTTCGACAAATGGCATTGGGTAAACTAGATATTCACATGAAAAAGAACAAAACTGGTGCTATATTTTATACAATAAGCAAAAGATCAGCTCAAAATGGATAAAAGACAAACATAAGACCTGAAATTATAAAACGCTTAGAAGAAAACAATGGAAAATCTTCATGACTTTGGTTTTGGTAATGATTTTATGGATATGACACCAAAAGCACATGCGTGCATGCACACACACACACACACACACACACACAGTGGGAATACTTAAAGCTGAAAAGACTTCTACACAGCAAAGAAAATAATCAATGGGGTGAAAAGATAACCAATGGGAGAAAAACATATGCAATTCATATATCTAATGAGGGTAATCTACAAAATATAAAGGAACTCCTACAAATCAATAGTAAGACAAACAAACAAAATAGTAATAAAATTTAAAATGAACTAAGGACTTGGACCACTCGTGGATCATAGCCTTGTTATAGTGAAGGGGCTTACAAAACTCAATGAAGCTATGAAACATGCCATGCAGGACCACCCAAGACAGACAGGTCATAGTGAAGAGTTCTGACAAAACGTGGCCCACTGGAAAAGGAAATGTCAAGCCACATCAGTCTTCTTGCCTGGAGAACCCCATGGACAGTATGAAAAGGCAAAAAGATATGACACCAGAAACGATCCCTCAGGTCAGAAGATGGCCAATATGCTACTGGGGAAGAAGGAAAGGGAATTACTAATAGCTCCAGAAAGGATGAAGTAGCTGGGCCAAAGTGGAAACTTTTGACTATCAGTTGTGGGTGTGTTTGGTGGTGAAAGTAAAGTCTGATGCTGTAAAGAACAATATTGCATAGGAACCTGCAATGTTACGTCTATGAATCAACATAAATTGGTCGTGGCCCAGCAGGAGATGGTAAGATGGAAATCAACATCTTAAGAATCAGTGAACAAAAATAGGCAGGAATAGGTGAATTTAATTCAGATGACCATTATATCTACTATTGCTTTCTGGGCGGCACTAGAGGTAAAGAACCTGTCTGCCAATGCAGAAGATATAAGAGACCTAGGTTTGATCCCAGCCCATAGGATCACAAAGAGTCAGACACAACTGAGCGACTAACGTTTTCACTCTTCACGTATCTACTACTGTGGGCCAGAGTCCCTTGGAAGAAATGGAGCAGCCCTTGTAGTCAACAAGAGTTCAAAATACAATGGTGGTGGTGGTGGTTTAGTAGCTAAGTCATATCCAACTCTTGTGACCCCATGGAAGGTAGCTCACTAGGATTCTCTATCCGCGTGATTTTCCAGGCAAGAATATTGGAGTGGGTTGCCATTGCCTTCTCTAGAGGATCTTCCTGACCCAGGGATCAAACATGAGTCTCCTGTGTTATAGATGGTCACCTGCATGGCAGGTGGATTCTTGACCAACTGAGCTACCAGGGAAGCCCCTGAAATGTAGCACTTGGGTGAAACCTCAAAAACAACAGAACAATCTCAGTTCATTTCAAAGGCAAACCATCAGTGTCATTGTAATTCAGGTCTATGCCCCTACCACTGATGCTGAAGTTCACCAGTTCTATGAAAACATACAGCATCTTTTAGAATTAATACCAAAAGAAACAAAAATGTCCTTTTCATCAAAGGGATTTGGAATGCAAAAGTAGGAAGTCAAGAGATATCTGGAGTAATGGGCAAGTTTGGCCTTGGAGTACAAAATGAAGTGGGGCAAAGGCTAACAGAGTTTTGTCAAGAGAACATGCTGGTCATAGTATGTTTTCAAACAACTCAAGAGACATCTCTACAGATAGACATCACTAGATGGTCAATACTGTAGTCAGGTTGATTGTGTTCTTTGCAGCCAAAGATGGAGAAACTCTATACAGTCAGTAAAATCAAGACCTGGAGCTGACTGTGGCTCATATCATAAGCTCCATATTGCAAAATTCAGGCTTAAATTGCATAAAGTAGGGAAAACCACTATGTCATTTAGGAATGACCTAATCAAATCTCTTATGATTAGATAGTAGAGGTGACGAATAAATTCAAGAGATCAGATCTGGAAGACAGAATGTCTAAAGAACTATGGACAGAAGTTTGAAATGTTGTACAGGAGGCAGAGACCAAAACCACCTGAAAGAAAAAGAAATGCAAGAAGACAAAATGTCTCAGGAGGCTTTACAAATAGCTGAGGAAAGAAGATAAGTGAAAGGCAGGGAGAAAGAAAAATATAAAACCAACTGAATGCAGAGTTCCAGTAAAAGGTCTTAATGACCCAGATAGCCATTATGGTGTGGTCAGCCACCTGCAGTTGAACATTCTGAAGTGTGAAGTCAAGTGGACCTAGGAAGCAATTCTACAAACTAGGCTAGTGGAGGTGATGGAATTCAAGCTGAGCTAGTTAAAATTCTAAAAGGTGATGCTGTTAAAGTGCTGCACTCAGCAAATTTGGAAAACTCAACAGTGGCACAGGACTGGAAATTTGGAAAACCCAATAGTGGCCACAGGACAGAAAAAGGTCAGTTATCACTCCAAACACAAAGAAGGGCAATGCCAAAGAATATTCAAATTGCCATAAATTTGCACTCATTTCACATACTAGCAAGTTTATGCTCAAAATCTTTCAAGGTAGGCTTCAGCAGTATGTGAACTTAGAACATCCAGATATATTATCTAGATTTCAAAGACGCAGAGGAACCAGCAATCAAATTGCTAATGTTCATTAGATTATGGAGAAAGCAATAAGTTCCAGAAAAACAGCTACTTCTGCTTCATTGAGTACACTAAAGCCTTTGACGTTGTAGATCACAACAAACTGTGGAAAATTCTTAAAGAGATGAGAATACCTGACCACCATACCTGTCTCCTGAGACACTTGCATGTGAGTCAGTAAATAACTGTTGAAACCAGATACAAAACAACTGACTGGTTTAAAACTGGAAAAGGAGTATAACGAAGCTGTATATTATCAACCAGTTTATTTAACTTCTCTGCAGAGTACACAATGAGGAATGCCAGACTGGATGAATCACAAGCTTTAATCAGCATTGTTGGGAGAAATATCAACAACCTCAGATATGTAGATGATACCACTCTAATGACAGAACATGAAGAGGAACAAAAGGACCTCTTGATGAAGGTGAAAGAGGAGAGTCAAAAAGCTGGCTTGAAACTCAACATTCAAAAATCTAAGATCATGACATCTGGTCCCATTACTTCATGGCAAATAGAAGAGGAAAAAGTAGAAGCAGTTACAAATTTTATTTTCCTGGTCCCCAAAATCACTGCAGTTGGTGACTGCAGCCATGAAATTAAGAGACAGTTGCCCTTTGTAAGGAAAGTTATGACAAACCTGGACAGTATATTAAAAAGCAGAGACATCACTTTGCTGACAAAGGTCCATATAGGCAAAGCTATGGTTTTTCCAATAGTCGTGTACAGATGTTAAGAGTTGTTCCATAAAGAAGGCTGAGCGATGAAGAATTGATGCTTTGAATTGTGATGCTAGAGAAGACTCTTGAGAGTCCCTTGGGCAATAAGAAGAATAAATCAGCAAATCCTACCGGAAATCATCCCTGAATGTTCATTGGAAGGACTGATAATGAAGCTGAAACTCTAATACTTTGGCCCCCTGATGCGAAGAGCTAAATCATTGGTAAAGACCTTGATGTTGGGAAAGATTGAGGGAAAAAGGAGAAGGGGGAGGCAGAGGATGAGATGGTTAGATAGCATCACCAATTCAGTGGACGGGAATTTGATCAAACTCTGGGAGATAGTGGAGAATAGAGAAACCTGGCATTCTACAGCACATGGGGTTGCAGAGTCTGACATCCCTTAGCAACTGAACAACGATAACAAGGACTTGGATGGATATTTCTCCAAAGAAGACATACACATGATGACAGATTCATCATAGAAATGTTCAAGGTCACTAATAATTCAGGGAAATGCAAATATAAATCTCAATGAATTGTCATTTCACACTTGTCAGGATGGCTATTGTTAAAACAAAACAAAGCAAAACAATAGTGTAGGCAAGGATATGGAGACACTTGCACGGTGTTGGTGAGAATGAAAAATAGTGCAGCCTCTATGGAAAAATAGTATGAAATTTCCTCAAAATATTTAAAATAGAACCACTACATGATCCAGCAATCTTACTTTTGAGTATACAGTTAAAAAAATTGGAATCAGGATCTCCAAGTGATATCCGTATTCCCATGTTCATCTGTATGTTCTCTACAAATGAATGTTCACCTGCTCGTCTCTCATGGGACTGATTTATTAGATTTGTTTCTGAATGAGGATTAATGGGTAGCATTGTCTGCCCAGTATATTTTAACCTGTGAATCAAAGGTGGCTCACACCAAGGACGAGGGCCATCCCACCTGTCCCTGTCCACTGTTAGTTTTGATCCTTTCCCATATAGTCCTGGTGGGTGCTGTATTCCTCACATTAGTAACCAGCTTTCACTGCCTACTTGTAGACCCCAGGAATTTTTTTTTTCTTAGTAGTGTTTATACTATTTTTTTCCAATGAGGCATATTAATATTTGGCTTCAGAGAAAGGAGACTTGCCTGGTATAGGAGAGGGAGAGGCCAAGGATGAACACACTTCTGGATAAGTTCTTTCTTGTGACTACCTCAGCTCCTTTTCTGGTCCCAGGACAGGAACTTTCCCTTGAAATGAACTCCACACCACACTACTACTATTTAAATTTCTTATTCCCAATATGCACTTCAGTTTATTTTGTTTTTATTGCATACCGACTCTTCAAAGATGACACCCATAAAATATAGTGCTGCTTTCTAAAAATTGTGGTTATCTTTGAATGTACAAGGCCATAAATAAGCTGGATGTTTAAACTTCTGTGTTTCATACTTTCACCTCTTCGTCTCTGTCACTACAAAAGATCGAATGGGTCTGTCTTCTCTTGCGCCCGTGATAAAATGCTTATATAATGGCAATCCATCTTGCATCCTTCCTTCCTTACCATCTATTTGCTTTTAATATCCCTATTTCAGGAAAGTTACTATGGAAAGTGTGATATGCGCACCTGTGGTATGTTTCTGTGACCTCTGGGAATCAGGGTTGAATAAGCACAGTGCAGAGGTCACTTCTCAGGCTTGCCAGATGTTTGCCCCAAATTATCAGTGGGCCCCAATAACCCTACATGTTTCTAATACACCTGCTTAGAGGATAAATACAGTTGTTCCCCACATCTTTATCCTGACACCTTTTGTTAAATAGAGTGGATGTCTCAGTTAATCTACCTTAATCTCCATCATTCCCATTACTTCTTGATTTTCCTTCTTTCTGCTACTTGATCAACAAACATAAGAATATTTTTATCTTAGAAATTCTTGTGACTAAAAGGTCTCTGTCACTTTCTATATTTATTTTCAATTTCCCTTCTGTCTTGTTTTAACCCGTTAGTGTCTTATATTGCAACAGCAAGTGAAAAACAGATATAATATTTAACATCTACCTTTTAGTACTTAACAATTATTTGTATAAGGTCTCTTTCCATACGGACTTCCCTTGTGGCTCAGATGGTAAAGAACCTGCCTGAAATGTGAGAGACCCAGGTTCGATCCCTGGGTTGGGAACATCCCCTGGAGGGAATGGCTACCCACTCCACTATTTTTGCATGGAGGATTCCATGGACAGAAGAACCAGGTGGGTGATAGTCCATGGGGTCATAAAGAATTAGACACAACTGAGCAACGAACACTTTCACACTTGTTTCTCTATGAACAGCCAGGTCACACATGTATGTATATGTATATAGGCCTCCCAGATGGTACTAGTGGTAAAGACCCCACCTGCCCATGCAGCAGACATGAAACATGAGTTCGACCTTTAGATCAGGAAGATCCCCTGCAGGAGGAAATGGCAACCTACTCCAGTATTCTTGCTTGGAGTATCCCTATGGACAGAGGAGCCTGGAGGACTACAGTCCATAGGATCACAAGAGTCTGACATGACTGAAGCGACTTAGCATGCACACATAGGCTGATTCATGTTTTTGTACAGCAGAAAACAACACAGTATGGTAAAGCAGTTATCCTCCAATTAAAAAATAAACAAAATACATGATAAATGTAGCTAGAGGCTTTGATCGAGTGGTTGGTTGACTAACTTATTTCATGGAATTTTTAGAAAAAGTATTAAGGCTTGCAAGTTTTATTTTCTTCAAAACTCCAGTCTCTCATCTCCCTTCTTCCTCCAAATTTTCCATAATTTGAAATACATTTTAGAATATTGATTGATCTAGTCAATAGGAAATTTGAATTGTGTGTATTTTCCATAAGTTTCCAAGAAAGAGAACATTATATATTGACTTCCTGGGAGATTTTCAAACCAATAGGACAAGTCCTTTCTTAATAATAATCTCTTTTACAGAGCACAATTAACCAATTATTTTATACTATTTTCTTCACCTCTTCAGTTCCTTCAAATTAGTAAAGGAATTTTCTCAACAAAGTGCATAGCCTCTCAAAAACTCTATCTGTATTTTTCCCTTCTCTTATCTTAGTTTCCCAAACTGCTGAAATAAATATGAAAACTCCAATTTAAACTTTAAACAAACTTTTCTGTGGTGCAGAGCAACTGGAGCCCTTTTTGTCAATGGTTGGAGTGGAATTACTCTGAAATAATATTTGGCAGATTTGTTTTATCTACCCTAAGGCCCATCAGGTCTATTCCTAGCTATATATATGCCAAAGATAGATGAAAACATATGCACACCCCAAGAACTGTGTTAACATGTTCATAGCAGATTTATTCACAGTGTCACTAAATTGCAGGCAACCCATACATCCACAAAAGCAAAACTTAAATAAACATATGAGGCAGTATTCAATACTTCTCAATTACAGAAAGTGAGCTACTAATACGCACATAGATACATCTCAAAACAAATTAAACATTAAAAAGTGCACACTACATGTTGTACATGTTTTCATTTACATGAAGTTATAAAATAGGTATACTCAATTGATGCTGATAAAAAGTAGAATAGTTGTTGCTTCAGGGTGGAGTTGTGGTGTAAGCAAGAGAAGAGGTAGGAGAGAATTTTCTACAGTGATGTAAGCGTTCTTTATCTTCATAGGGGTGTTGTTTACACATCAATTTATTTGCAATCTAACTGTATACAGAAACCATCTGCATTTTACTGTGTGTAAACTATATCTACTTATTAAGTGATCTGCTCATCATGTAAATAATATAGAATCTATAAGACAAAAATCTAAACATTAAAAATATTGTTATTATTCATTAAGGAAATCAGCTATTGTTATTTATGTGATTGGGCTTCCCAGGTAGTACCATGCAAAAGAATCTGCCTGCCAGTGCAGGAGACAAAAGAGGCGCAGATTTGACCCCTGGGTTTGGAAGATTCCCTGGAGGAGGGCATGGCTTACCCACTCCAGTATTCTTGCCTGGAAAATTCCAAGGACAGAGGAGCCTGGCATGCTACAGGCCTGGCATGGTTCAAAGAGTCAGACACAACTGAGTGACTGAACACATGTAATTAAACAGAGAATACAAAATAATTTAAACATGCTAAAGCTACTTAATAGAAGCAAAACTAAACTATTTCAATTATCTTTCAAAGGAATAAAAAATAATAGTGTTACATAGATTTTGGGTGAATTTGCCTCTATGATGGTTCGCTCACGTAGCTATTGGTGGAAGGCCTCTGTTTCTTACCACATGAACCTCTCAACCGTGCTGCCTGAGTGTCCTCATGACAAGGCAGTAGGCTTCCCCTGGGCAGGTGATCCCAGAGAAAGCCAGGATGAAGCTGTCTGTTTCCTGAAGCCTTGGATCAGAAACCACACATAGTTACTCCTGCCACATCCTAGTCATTAGAAGCCAGTCACTAAGGATAGCCTACACTCCGGGAGAGAGAGATCAGCTTCCATTTTTTTGAAGAGAAGAGTGTCAGAGCACTTTTTGACATATTTTAAAACCAACACACAGTGAAAGACCCTACCTGCTCCATGTTTCTGACCTTTGCAAATGGAGAGAGGGGCTTACCCTGTAGAATTTCCAATAATAAAAGTACTAGTGTCAACAAGGAAGCCTTGCCAGTTGGGGGAGTGAACTGCTGGCTGTAAAGAGAAAGAATAGTCATTCCCAGGCCCAGGACTTAGGGGAGGCAAGCGAGGGGCCAGAGACTAATAAGACACTTGCTTCAGGTACAAATTAGGGGTGCAAAATTAATACAGAATGGTTGCTTTGCATTCATTTTGATTTTTAAGAAATATTGGGTTATAATATTCTGTATGTTGAAAACTGAATTGTTTTACTCCCCTTGAAGTTTGCACCCAAAGCAAATGCCTCACTCACCTTGTTTGCTTAAACCTTCCCTGACCCTCTTCTCTCATACTTTCCCCACTTCCTACTTTATGTATGTGTGTGTGTGTGTGTCTTAAGGCCAGTATCTAGTAGTCTGAAATTAGTAGATCTTCAAAATGTTGCAAACAGACTAGAGATGGCACAGAACAGTGGGAAAATGCCAAACTTGGTATCAGTGTCAGCACAGGTACCAGTCAAGTCCTGCTCTAATTAGCCACAGGACCTTAAGAGAGTCATTTCACCTCTCCATGCTTCAGTTTCTTGGTGACAAATTTGAAAGAACGGAATTAGATATTTTCTAACACCCAGTCAAGGACTAACATTTTGACAGCAGAAAATCTTAGCATCTTGGGTGCTGTTTTTCCTTCCCTGAATCCATCATCTGTAGCTAGAGACCTGAAATCCATTACTCTTCAGAGTAAAGCTAATGCCTTTCCTGTGTGATTGTTGTTTTTAATTTTAATTTGGAATCGTTCTTTTTGCAGTCATTTGGCAGGTTTGTCTGATCTCGCTCTGGGGTAGTAATCAGGGCATGATGCAGTATTGGTATCATTTTGTATTTTCATTAAGGTGCCCTGAGGACTTCCAGCATTCGATGCCAACAAATTTAAATTATTAATTTTATTACAACAAGAATTCTACAATGGTAGAGCTACTGAAATGCTTTTTAAATTGGTTTTTAACTAGAAAAAAATAGAGAGATAGAATTGGGACACTTGGGAGGTAATGAAAAAGTGAGACAGAGCTGTTATTGATTTAAAGTCAGGTAAGGGGATATTTTTTTAAAGTTCAATTTTCACAAATCATTGGCCTTAGATAAGATACTAATGAGAATACTCCACAACTTCACAAGTATGTAATAATGAAGAAGAAATCAACTAATAATAAACAAAATACGTGGTACTAACATGTAAGAAAGGAGAAACTGATACCATTGATTAAATATTTTAATTGATTCTACTTTTTACTAAAAAAAAATAACTACATTTCAACTTTCTTAGTTAAAAATCTACTGTAAGTAGTAGATATATAATAAAAAGTGATGGACTCACAGCTGCATTTCTGAATGATCTTGGGTAAATCACAAAAACCAATTTGAAACTGTCTTCACCTGAAAAATGGGGACATTAAAACCCTCATATAGGGAGTTTTGTGTGGCTCAAATGAAGTATTGTGCATGAAAGCAGTTTGTAAACCATGAACTACTCTGCACATATAGAGAATTTATAAATTTGTAGATATTTTTCAGTTCCAATTAATATTATTGGGAGTCCTGTGAAAGGGATAGAGATGAAAGATCATGGGAATTCTAATGTGACTTTATCCATCAGATGACTCAAAACTGACCTTGAAACATACAAGTGCATGGATTTCGCTTTCATTCAGAGTGATGTGATGAGCTCCGTAATAAATGGTAGTAGCACAGAACTTTTGAAAAATCCTTGTCATTATTTGCATTTATTAGGTGCTTAAACAAGAAGAACCTCCAGTGGTGAACACAGTAACAAATCCATCAGCAAAACTCATCAGGTTACACTGTGTCTGATTTACCACAGTCAGTCGCCCTTATGTTCCCTTCCTGGTTCTGTTTTATCAACATGAAAGTGAAAGTTTCTCAGTAGTTTCTGACTCTTTGTGACCCCATGAACTATACAGTCCATGGAATTTTCCAGGCCAGAATACTGGAGTGGGTAGCCTTTCCCTTCTCCAGGGAATCTTTCCATCCCAGGGATTGAACCCAGGTCTCCCTCATTGTGGGTGGATTCATTACCAGCAGAGGCACAGGGGAAGCCCAAGAATACTGGAGTGGGGTGGGTAGCCTAACCCTTCTCCAGTGGATCTTCCCAACCCAGGAATTGAACCGGGTCTGCTGCATTGCAGATGGATCCTTTGCCAGCTGAACTACCAGAGAAGCATGCCCAGACCCAATTGTGGGTCAGTCTGAGCGTGGAAAATGCTCTGCTATCTGACAGGTCTAGATTGGGATGAGAGCCATCCCATGGTGCAGGTACAGGGGATCTAGACTGGCTTCATGCATAAGGAAGAAAATGTCATCCCTAAGGGGTAGCCAGAAGTTTAATGGCCCATGTAAGAACATAGAGGCTGGTATAGGAGGATGTAGAGGCATAATCTGAAAGTTAAGTCAGGCTTTGAATTTAGTGGAAACATTTGAGGGTGATTGATGAGGTAAAGATCATAAAGACTTCAAGACTGGAATATGAGATGGAGAGTGAGCACCTTAACACTGGCATGATAGGAAGGGCAAACCCAGAAATGTCATCTCCTCACATTCCCTGTCATCACAAGATTGCCCAGAATCAAAAGAAGTTAGCGAGAGTCAGAACCATACATTGGAAACAAGGCAAGGCCATTCAGTGTTCAAGTGGTGTTCTGGTGGTGTGTGTGGGCCATTTCCATGCTTGTGTATTGATGTTGTTGAGTCACCCCTCAGCTTGAGCAGAAGGACACAAAAACAATTCATTGTTCCTCCAGGACAAGGGTAGGAAAGTTCTTTGCTCTAATCTGACATTGCTTGGAAAGTATTAGAGGAAAGGTAATGTTTGGATGATGTTCATTTAACAGGTCATCCTATAAGAGAAGCATTGTGTCCATATATCTATTTGGGAACTAAAATCTGAGAAGCCATTTCCATATGGTTTTCCCTTAGAATCTAGCTGACGGAAGTGAATGTCAGACGACTGCTTGGAATAATATAATAGCTACAATTTATAGTACCACATTCTACTAGTTTGTTCTAGGACTTGTAGAGGAAGAAACCAGATGATGATGTGAACCTTTAGAGTTTGTACAGTGTTTCTGATGGTGACAGGTGCAGGGAGGGTTGAGTTTCTTCTGACAGAGATTCTGACTAGTGGAATGTTTTGTATAAGCTGGTCTATGAGATGAGAGATTGATAAATAGATCAGGAGTGAAGGGATCACACAAAAGTCACCCACATTCTGAAAGGCTAACCCTTAAAATAACTTCCTGGACTATGAGTAAGGAAATGTCTAAGTTAACTAGATTTTCACCCTCTGTTCGTATGCTGTCATCCTCTCTGAGAGCATGCTGAGCCTTTAGGAATGACAGGTCTCACATTCTGATATCCTGGACTGATAGAAGCTAAAGGGACCACATGGGCAAAGGAGCACTGGGTTGGTTTGAGTTTCCAGGAAAGAAGGTAATGCTGAATTCCTGGAAGACCTCTAGAGGGTTCCCAAGAAGACTTTCCACATCCAGAGAAAAATCCAAAACTTGAGAATACAAGAGCTGGCTCATAGCAAAGAAAGTAAAACCAAGCTTCTAGGTTAGTTAAGGATCCCCTTTGGTAGGATCTAGAATACAGAACTTACACTCCAACAGCCCAAGAGGTTACTCTGAGCAGTTTTCTGCAGGTTTTCTTTTTGACTTTTGAGTATCATCTTCTGTTTGAAAAGGAGAAAAGGAACAATAGCAGCTGAGTACTTCATTTATTTCCTTTTCTAGCTTTAGCCTCAGATTCGTTTTTTCCTGATGACCGGTGAAAGATCTTTCCATGCTTCCTACCCCTGGGAATGCCCATCTGCCTGCACTCCATCACTTCCAGCTGGATTTGACACCATTTGTCTCTAATAGCAAGTTTCTTTTTTCTTATTTTTCCCAATCCCAGGCTGAACATCTGCCTTGTACATTGGCAAGATTAATATATCCCACTTGAGCAAATGCAATATGGTCTCTTGGTGTCACTCTGAGAGACAGGACTTGGCTTGCCAATTGTGATAACTAAACCATGTTATACCAAAGGAATATGTATTTTTCATAATGCTCTGGGTAACGTGCAACCTTTCATGAAGGAGATTCATGTCTCTCAATGCCCTCAGTGAGATACTCTGGAAGCAACATAGATGGCTTCTCCTATGCCTAAGAAGGAAACTATTCATATTTGTCTTCCTGTGACACAGGGAATTTTGCCATTTTTATTCCCCTTACAATCTATCAGTGATTATTTTTGTATTTGATTCCTGTTGTCAAACCAGATCTTATGTGTATTGTGGCCGCAGTGTCTAAGGCAGTGCCAAGGATCTTGTAGGCCCTCAATGGATATGGGTTGAATGAATAAGTGAACTTTGTCACAGACATCTTAAATTTATAAGTATTATAAATTTAGTAATACATACCTCATTTGCACATGTATTTTCTTTCTCAAAGAATGTAAAATATCATATGATTTATCATTAGAGAAACCATGCTACTAGGTACAAAAATGTAAGACTGACTCTACAAACTTTGAGCTTCCTGACAGCTCAGTGGGTAAAGAATTTGCCTGTAATGCAGGATACACAGGAGATGTGGGTTCAATCCCTGCATTGGGAAGATCCCCTAGAGGAAGAAAATGGCAACCCACTCCAATATTCTTGCCTGAAAATTCCCATGGACAGAGCAGCCTGGCAAGTCCAAAAGGTCACAACTGAGTTGGACACAACTGAGTGACTATGCATGCATTCTACAAACTTATAGATACTGTCAAAGAACCTAAAAATGGAAAATATTTCCTAAAGTGAAGGTCATATGATCAATATCATGAGTCATAGAATCAGTATTGCAGAAAGGGATACAGAAGGTTGTTTTAAAACACAGATAAGTTGATTTCCCCACAACTTTGAATTCCTCACAACTTCCATTGAATGGAATGAAGAATTTTTAACCTAGAAATGATTCATAAAAATTTCATGTTGAAAGCATCTGCCCCAGCTAATTTTGCTATGACAGTCTTCTCCCTACAAGAATCTTAAATTTCTCTAATCTCAAAATTCTAGAATTATTGAAAATTGAATTTTGAAATTCAAGCTATAGAAATAGAAACCATCTTTCAGATGTTAATTTAAAATATGACTATTTCCCAAAGCTCCTGATTTTATCTGTTTTAGAAAGAAAATACTCCTGGAAGAAACACAAGTTACATGCTGTTGTTCTTCACACATAACCCCTCTTTGTCATCAACGTGACCTGAATTCCAACAGCTGGCTAACCTCATCCCTAGTAATCAACCATCATCCCAAGAAGTGAACATAATCAAAAGCTAAATCAAATAAATATGTCTTACTCTCTGTTCTGACATCAGCCAAGTTCCATTTCTGGTGGGAGGCCAAGGGGAGCGGGTGCCAAAGGCATATGGCTGTGGGCACCATTGTGCCAAAAAGATGTCAACACATTGGAAAGGATTCAGAGAAGAGTAGCGGAGGTGATTAAGGGGCTGAGGAATTTACTTATGAGGGAGATTAAAAGAGCTAAGTGTGTATACATTGGCTAGGCAATATATTGGAGGCAGCAGAGTTGGATATAATTTGAAGTGTCGACAAGTCCACACGAGGAATTAGTGGCACGGGAGCCAGAGGAAACACTGAGGCTTGGGAAAGTGAAGTAAATAAGGATGAAAACTAGAGACTAGTCGTCGTCAACATTTCTTAAGAGAATGTTGATTTAAAATAAGAGCATTTTACAGCATCAGCTGTAAGACCAGTCATAGATTTAAAAGCTATAAAAAAGAAGAATGTGAAAACAAGCTGACCTGGCCTGGGACAAGAGGCATAAGAAACAAAGTTTATCTTTCCTATTCTCTGCCCTATTGGGAGTATGGTTAATAAGAACATATCTACTGCCCACTTTTAACATAATCAATTTTGAATATTTTTATTTCACTAAAAAAGGAACCACACACCCTTAGCTATCATCCCCAAATCCTCACAGCAATGTGTTTAGCTCCACAAATTAATAGGTATGGTCAAAGTCCAGTAAAAAATGAAAAGACTCTACTAAAGTCATGATCATACAATCATTACTTTGACTGAGATCCAAGAGGAAGCTTATAATTATGGGTAAATTGATTTCCCTCCATCTTTTAATGCCTCACAACTTCTGTCACACAGAGTGAAAAGTTTGTAACTCCAAGTTTCCCCCTTCTCCAGCCCTAGCAAAAACACTAGCTTAATTTCTAGCTGTATAGATTTTCCTAGTCTGGACATTTCATATAAATGGAATGTACAATATGTGGTTCTTTGTGACCAACTTCTTTAAATTAGCATAATGTTTTCAAGGTTCATCCATGGTATAGCATAAATCAGTACATTGTTCCCTTTTATAGCTGAATAATATTCTGTTGTATGGATATGCCACATGTTGTTTTTCCATTCATCAGCTGTTGAATATATATCATTAAGATAGAATAGCACATAACTTTTTTTTTTTCCTGTGAAAATGCCTGGTCATTTCATTTAATCACACACTTCAACCTGGGGTATTGTGAGCTGATTTTATCATCTCTCCCAGGGAGGAGGTGCACTGTCTACAATCAGCAAAAGATGCTGGAATTTGATGTTCCTTGTCAGATTTTGTTGGAGATATATTTGGTCAGTCACTTCAATGCCCAGTGATTTGGATAGATTGTACTTGAAGTTACATATGACACAGAACATATGGATACAGTCTCCTTTTATGGACTTTGCCCTTCAGTCTTTCCCCCACAGGGTATGCAATATACTCTACTAGAGGCTGGTGTACCCTTGTCCCTTCTCTACAACAATACAGTAAGCTATTGTATGTCTTCTCCAGGTGCAAGTTTCCTCCTCAGAAAATAATAGAACAGAATGTTTTGTAATATTTTAGCAAAGGTCTCAAAATCATACTCCAGCTCATAATAGTGGTGTGATCTTGAGAAAATTATTTTAAATTCCTAGTAGTCAGTTTACTCATGGAGACAAAGAATTCTAGAGGACTGTATGAAGACAATTAAATGATATACAAATAGCATGCGCTTGGGGATAGATACTAGTGGTTGATTTTAACAAGAGGTGATCTTACTAGGAGTAGAGGAGTAGGAGCATGTGAAGGTGTGAAAAGGTTTGAAACGATTCATAACACTATCTAATAATACCTCTGATACAGAAGAAAAAATAACAGCCATCATTTAATAGCTCTTTATGTGCCAGGCACTATTCCCCAGATCTTTTCATACCTTAGCTCTTGCAATGCTCCTGTGAGTTAGATATTATTACCATCATTTACTAACAGAAGGGTTTCGTCAAAGGTCAGTCAGCTTCTCAGAGGCAGTGTTTGCATGCAGGTAGCTGATTTGGGGACTGAATTCCTAACCACAACACCCTGCTGAGGCCCTTGTTCCTCTGAGTATCCAGGCCAGGGGCGTTGTGCACAGAATAGGATATTCAGGTCTTAGCTGTAAGAAGGAATTTTTCATCAAGAATCAGCTTCCTGGAGGTTAATGGTTTATTTATTTTTCACTATTAATTTTAAGCATATTGTTTTAGTTATTACTCTCTTTTCACTGTGATAACTTCAACTTTTACAACTCTCTCTTTCACCATGTTAAAGCCTGAGAAAAGGCCTTGATAAAAATTGAGCTGTTCATCTTTTTCAGAATTGTCTTTTGTATGTCATCTTTCATTGCTATAAACTCACAAAGAGGAGCAGGTGGTGAGGATAAAAATACATTAGTATTCATATCTCTAGCCAAAAGTCACCACATTTCACTTGAGGCAAATAGGAAAAAAAAAAATACCTCCCTTCTATTCCTACCCCATCTCTGTCTAACAGCCTAGCCAGACCACCAGTCTTGGATTATTGCCACTCACCCTGCCTTTCCATGTCCTCTGTTACTTTAAGCCCTTCCTGCACCAGGTTGCCAGAAGAGCCTTTGGATAATATATTACCTGCCGCCCCACCAAGAGCTTCCAAGGAATCCCTTCCTTTCAACTAGGTCCAATTTCAAACCCCTGTGCTTCACTTTGCCCTCCCCAAACCTCCCAACATATTCCTGTCCCTCAGTCAGACAAATCTCATCACTGTCCCCTGAGCCTGGCCACGCTCACGTCTCACATCTTCCTAATGCCCTTAGGTAGACATGCTCCTCACTACACGCATACACACACACAGAGGCACACGTGCACAGGCACACACACACTCACACATGCACAAGTGCGCAACAGTAGAAAGAATGGTAAACACATAGCAAATATCAGTTTCTCTTATTTCGTCTTATTTCTTATTTCAGCTCTACTGAAAATGGCTTCCATAATTTTCCCAGCCTGGAATTCCTCCTCTGCTTAAACCCATGCCACAGTTTGTGTCAGAGTGTTTAGAATTTGACTGTTCTATAATTATAAACTACTAGGAATCATTCTTCAAGGAATTTAGTTAAGGTACATTTTTGAAACTAGGCTCATGTTTAAAAGGTTTTTAATACCTTCTTGTAATTGATTGATTCATCAAACATATCATGGCTGAAATCAAATATCATCTCTTTTCTGTGGTCTTCATATACCAGAATCCAATTTTTACTACCCTCAGGGAAAAGCAATTTCTCCTCTGTAGTCCCATGATCATGTGATTTATAGATTGCTTCCCTGGTGGCTCAGATAGTTAAGAACCTGCCTGCCATGTGGGAGACCAGGGTTCGATCCCTGGATTGGGAAGATCCCCTGGAGAAGGGCATAGCAACCCACTCCAGTATTCTTGCCTGGAGAATCCTCATGGACACAGGAGCCTGGAGAGCTATAGTCCATGGGGTTGCAAAGAATCAGACATGGCTGAGCGACTAAGCACACACATAGATCGTTCTACCACTGCAGATAGCACCTTACACTCTGGTTATTGTAATAAAGCTGTTTCCCTCAAATAGACTACGCACGTCTTGAAGGCAGAGGTCGTAATTTCCTTGTATCCCACAGGCAAAGCTTTGCACATAGTAACAATAAATTGCTAAACAAATCTGGATTAATTTAATTAGAAGAACAGAACTCTGAAGGAAGAGGATTGTGCTGAAATGGGTTCCGAGTGAAGAGGTTGAGGTTGTGCAGATGTACAGGGTGCTTCTTCTTTTCATACATTGCATTAGATTTGCTCTTTATCCAGGACCCACCGTGTCAAATCAAGCTTGTGATTAAGATCAAGTCTACCGGGAAATGAGCAGAGTTGCCGAGCATTTGAAAAGGACCTTGCTGTCCAAAGTATGCAACTCTGGCAAACAGCTGTTATGGTTCTATTGTTTTATTTTTGCTTCCCTTAAAGGGCAAGGTTTGAAAAATCTGGGAATTTATAAAAAGACTTTCAGGACAAAGAGAACACTCCAGGAATCATTTTTTCTTGAAACAAGGTGAGTTTTCCACTGCATAGCATCCTGAGTGCGTGGTAGCTGTGCCAACTTCAAGGACCGCTTAGTCCAAAATCGCCTTCTTCCAGATGTAAAGGACTTATCTTGCCCTCGGGCGAGACTGCAGATATACTGACTCTCTTTCCAAGAAACACTTTCAGATGCATTAAGGGCCTCTCAAATAATTGTGTCTCCGTTCTGTGGGGAAGTGAAACTTTTTCCTCACTGGATCAGAGAATATTAGGACTAGAATGATCATTAGAAGTCATCTAGTTTAAATTTATTTTATTTTGCTTTTCCTTTTGTTTTTTTCTTTGTTTTTCTCTTAGAGAAGAAACCAAAGGGAATAAAAAGAAATCACACAACCAATTTTCACTAACTTCATTCTCTGCCACACCTCGGACCCTCTGCTGGTGTTGATTTCTGCAAAAGTTCACACCTGTGTGTTAAAGGGGCCTATCCAGGTAGTTAGTTAAATAAATTAGTGGTCTCACAAAGGCAAAATGCTACCTAATTTTATGTCTAAGCATTTTTTTTTCCTATATCAGCTTTGGAGGAACAGAAGTTCCTGGACTTCTTTATTCTGTTTGAGTATCTGGAGAGTGAAAGGTAAATATGGAGCTTATACTTAAATTTCCATATGTGTAATCCAAGATTGTGTGCGTGTGTGTGTGTGTGTATCTCCATTTGTTCGCATAGGACTGGTGAAGGTAAAGGTAATTAACTGAGTTTGGCATTTAACTAAGAAAACAGCATATTTTCCTAGTATCCCGTGGCTACAGGGCCCTTGACAGAAGAGAAAGAAGACAAATGAGGACTCTCCGATTGAGGGACGGGAACAGAAGCCTCCTTGGAAAAAAATGTCCTGGCCCGAGGCTCCCCTGGGGAAGAGGAATGGGCAGTTCTGCAGTGATGACTGGGTTTCACACAATGAGAAGTCATATTAGTAATGTAACTGCCTTCTGGGTTCCATTTACCTTCTTTATGCTTCTTTGTCCACGTATGCACACAGGCTGGAATTGGCAACATGACGATGCTCTTGAAACAGGTGATGTAAGAAAGGAAAAATCCTTTGAAAGTATAAGGGATAATTAAATAGAGGTCATCTATTATCTGGACTGCAAGGACAATGTGTTTATAAATGTAAAAGTGTTTCTCCATGTAATATCATTTCTTCATGGCGAAGACTGGTACAGTTTGGTCTGAAAATAAATTTGCAGAGACAGACTTCTCAATGGAAAAAAGAAAATAAACAGAGGCCTACATACCTCATTTAAAATGTGAACTGTCCATCATATTCAGACACATGTTCTGCCCACTGCTTACCTCACCCAGTTTGATTTTGGAGTAACCCTGTTTTTAATTAGACACAGACACTGAAAAATATTGATAAAGTTCGACATCTGTGTCTGGTAGAAATTTTTCATCTTTAGGTCAGATCAATATCTTATTTTTTAAACTCCTTGAAGTTCAAAAATCCTTAAAATTCTGCAACTTCGGTCATAAAATTAAACATGGCTTAATATTATTGCCAGAGAAATTAATAAAGGAAGAACACATTTGGGGATTCCAGGTGTGGGCACTGTAGGAATCTGCAGTGCTCTAAGTGCTTTTGGTTTCAAACAATCTCGGTGTGTCTTCAGCTCAGCCCACCTCATAACTTTAATTAAACAAAATTAAAATTAATTATTAATGGAATAGATGAATTAGCTAAGGTGAGCCGATACTATTTTTGTTGTTGTTCTTTGTAAGGTGCCGCTAGTATATCCAGCACAAAAGAGATCAGCTTGAATAGTGCTGAATAAAACAAAGTTCTTGCCCCAAGGAGCTTTCCTTTCATAAACATGTCAGTAAAATACAGATCATAGCTCAAGGTGTAGTTGTCAGAAGATGCTACTTCCAAAATAAGAGAATATCCATGGCAAATTCTCATCAAAAATTGAAATGTAGTGCTCTAGAGAATCTAAATAAGGGATCAATTCAGTCATTGACTCAGGTTTTATGAATATTTAGAGGCACAAAATGAAGTTCTTCCCTTAAGGTAGTGTCTCATGAATGCTAGGACTACCATAGTTTTACAAAGGAACCTTGGTCTTTAATTAAACCTGTTTTAGTCACTGAATAGTCACAAACAAATTCTTAATTTGTATTTTATTTAGCTTTTCAGCTTGCCAACTTCAGGAATTTTTTTCATATCTTTGGCAAATATTTCTTAAAAACTTATTATGAAGCACGCAATACATGATGAGCATACAAAGGCAAATAGAGCAAGTGTGAAGGAATAGAGTTTTGGAGAGAATTTCATGACATCCCTGGGGAAAGAGGCAGGTAGTGGTGGGTGCTGCATGAGCTCTGAGGCTGAGCTTTCTGAACTGTGTAACGCAGTGATTGTAGGTAGAACTCACTCAAAGGACGAGCAAGCAGAAGACCAGGCTGGAAGGAAGATTCATGGATTAGGTTTTAATCATTCTGCATTTGCAGTAATGAAGAAATAACTAAAAGCAACCTAAATGTCCATCAACTGAGGAATAGATAAAGAAGATATGGTCTATATACACAGTGGAATATTACTCAGGAATAAAAAGGAAATAATGCCATTTGTAGCAACATGAATGGACCTAGAGTTTATCATACTGAGTGAAGTAAGTCAAATAGAGAAAATCAAGCATCACATGGTACCACTTACATGTGAACTCTAAAAAAAAAAAAGAGAGACACTGATGTATAGAACAGTCTTATGGACTCTGGGAGAGGGAGAGGGTGGGAAGATTTGGGAGAATGGCATTGAAACATGTAAAATATCATGTATGAAACGAGATGCCAGTCCAGGTTCGATGCACGATACTGGATGCTTGGGGCTAGTGCACAGGGACGACCCAGAGGGATGGTATGGGGAGGGAGGAGGGAGGAGGGTTCAGGATGGGGAACACATGTATACCTGTGGCGGATTCATTTTGATATTTGGCAAAACTAATACAATTATGTAAAGTTTAAAAATAAAATAAAATTTAAAAAAATAAAAAAAAAATTAAAAAAAGATACAAACGAACTTAGAAATAGACTCAGACTCAGACAAAGAAAATAAATTTGGTGGCTCAGATAGTAAAGACTCTGTCTACAATGCAGGAGACCTGGGCTCGATCCCTGAGTCAGCAAGATCCCCAGAGAAGGGAATGGCTACCTACTTCAATATTCTTGCCTGGAGAATTCCTAAGGACAGAGGAGCCTGGCAGGCAACAGCTCATTGGGTCACAAAGTCAGACATGACTGAGCAACTAAGCACAACAAATATATATACTTATATAAACATATACTTTTTTCTAGATTTTTTCTCTTATAAGTTATTACAAGACATTGAATACAGTTCCCTGTGCTATATAGTATGTCCTTGTTGGGTATCTATTTTATATATAATAGAGTGTATATTTTAATTCCAAATTTCTAAATTACATCTCCCCATTTTCCCCTTTGAAATTGAAAGTGTTATTATATATATATATGTGTGTGTGTGTGTGTGTGTGTATATGTATATATAAAACTTTGCTATATACCTGAAACTAACACAACATTGTAAATCAACTACATTTCCATAAAAATTAAAAAATAAATAAATAAAAATGAGGTTAAGAAAGTATTTCTATGTATGGGTCAGAACCCTGTAGCCAAACTTGACAAGATCCTTCTTTGTTGTCATGATGTCATAATGATAATAACTACTGATCTAGTAAAATTTTTGACTGGGGCTCCTGTTTATTGAATGTTTACCTCTAGAAATCCTGAAGTTGGCTAAATGCCCATGCTCTCACAGAGGATTCCTGTTTGTTTTTGCTGGTTAACTTAATCCACATGGCACACTATGGTAATATAAAGTCTAACCTGAGGTATTTTAGGTGACAGGTGAAATTTGATCATGATCCAGAAACAGAACATTTTGTTTAGCATCAGAAACCCCAGGGGAGAGTTATTTTTTCCTCTTCAATACAGTCTCAAAGTGAAACTGAGAGTGTTTCCCTGCTGCACATTCCCATAGAATGGGGCAACTCTTAACTCCTTGGGGTCTGGTTTTACGCAAAAGGCATAGATCGCCCTTGTCTCATGGGCTATATGCAATGTCTCCTTTCTGTTGCGCTCCTCAGCAGAGCAAAATCACTAAGGTCCCCAAATAATCCATTTGGGAGCAAATTTATTTCACTGGAGTCCAGCTTTTATTTTAGGTTTTGGCTTCTGTATGTGTCTTAGCTACTTGTCAATTTAGTACCACATTTGAAAAATGCACTTGAGAAGAATACATATTTTATTTAGAAATTTTAGTTGCTTTAGGTAATATACCTTTTCAGAGTAACTACTTTGTCGTGGACCCAAACAAGAAAGCTATTATTTCCCTAACATTTGCTATGTGATTTACATTTGTTATGTTATTAAATCCTTCAAGAATCTATATGCAGTACAGTAGGTATTCTTATTATAGTTTCCAGAGGAAGGGATCAAGGTTAGAAGAGACAAGTAAGTTGTCTAGGGTAAGAGAATAATTGGTGTTTTAGGATTTTAACTCATACCTGCTTAGTTCCCAAGCTCATGTCTGTCATAATTGTAGACAGTGGGACATTGCCAGAACACTTACATCATTTTACTGCTTGCTCTTTGGTCTATTTTTCCTGCTCTAAAGTGTCTTGTTTCCTTTATCTCCCCAAATCTTTTGCTTCTTGAATCCTTTATATCTCAACAAACCTCACCACATTCATCCAATTACTTGGATTAAAGTAAAGTAACCTATAACTCTTTATATATATATATATATATATATATATATATATATATATATATCTCCACAGGCAGACCTCTGGCCTTGGTCACTGTCACAAATGGCCTAGACTCCTGCAAGATCATTATTAAATACGTGTACCCCTTCTTCCACTACTGAACAGATTCACAGTCCATTTTCATTCAGCAGCCTAAAATCTTACTAAAAATTAAGTCTCATCATATCACTTCCTTTACTGAGAAATGGACAGCTTTCCGTCTTGAAATAATGTTTCTCCTTCTGGTCACAGCCTTTTAGATCTATGTCATCTGGCCTTACCTATTTTTCCAACTTCACTTTGTAAAACTCTCTCCCTTACTTACCACTTTCCAGTCTTATTGACTGTTCTGTTTGTACAAATATACCAAGTCTGTTTGAATCTTAGTGTCCATATGTACTGGTTCTTCAAGTGACACGCTTTCTGCTTAGTACTTTATCTAACTTTTGCTCATCCTTCAGAACTCAGCTCAATCACCCACAATTTAAATAATCCTTCTCCCTCTTATATTATGGTGCCTAATTTTCATTTTTATGTTTATCTCTAATTTTATCCTCTTTGTTTATAAATACATTTTTGTTTTCCTCACTGCAACTGCATTAAAACAAGGGTCTTGCCCATCTTATTCAAAACCATCTCAATGACATCCCAGAAAAATGTGTCACCGAATGAATTTGTGTTGAAAATAAATCTGTAGAACTAGAGCATAGCTGAGCAGCATTATCTATGAACACAAGTCACTATTTTGGGAGACTCTCAGCATGGGGCCAAGAAAGGATTTATCTTTACTAGCTTGTGAATCTTGGCCAGGAGGTAGGATTGAATTTGAATAAACAAAGCAGCAAGAAAGACAATAATGGAGTACTATTGGCAATATTGAGTTTAAGAATATTCTCCACAGGGATAATCAAGGAATCAGCCAAAAAAAGAAGCCAGTGCATCCACGAATGTACCTCACTAAGGCTGAGGCTGATGATATAATACTGCCACACCACTAGTCCAGCTGTCTCAACATCAGATGACATTAAAGACTAACTCCTCAGATGCTGAGTGAGATAAGCTCCCCCTTTCCAGTCTTGCTAACTAAAAGAAAGAGCCAAAGCGTCATCTCACTTCTGACTTCCAATCTTGCTCAAGTGCATCTCATTAGAAGGCATTAGTTTTCCCTAGCTAGAACTTTAGCTTCAAGGAAATGCGGGCTATAATGTTCTTAGGTTTTTGGAACCTGTAATACAGAAGAGTACACAAGAAAAAGGAATGAATGGATGCTGAATACCATACTAACCACAAGATAGCACTCAATGTGCTTTACAAAACCCAGTGTGCCTAGGGTACCTTCATAAAGAAATTGAGCTAAGTTAGACAAAAAAGAAATGTGTGCACCAATCATTATGCTATGCTCTGGAGATATATCAATATTAAGAAGGTACATATGATACACTCATCCATGGGGTTAAATTGACAGACTGTGATAGATGGTTTTATGCTTCTCATTGGTTACAAATGGCCTGAAAATCCCTCCCTTCCATTGGATAGTTCTAGGCACAACACTACTTTTATGATCTTATTTGTTAGCCATTTCATGACATGGAACTCCTCTTTCTAAAGAATGAGCTGGGGACACATGTAGTACTGAGTCTCAAATATGATTTCATGGATGACCCAGTTACTTTCCCTTTGAGTGAGACTACCCACTCTCGCCATACTCACTGGACTTTGCCTAGATTATTGTCAACACACCCAGGGAAGTCTAAAGTCTTTGGTCATTTCACTAGGAAACTAAACACATGTGCAGGGAATAGAGAGTATATTACCCATCTTTAATTCCGTGGAAAGGTTCGGTGCAATTTCTTCCTATAAAAAGTGGGAAAACACTATGGAGGTTATTTTGTTTTTGAAATGTATTATGTATAAGCATGTGAACCAGTTGTCTTCTGTATGGCCAAGGAAAACCAGGTTGCTTTGGAGCATATCTTAAAGATCTTCTTCCACTGGTATTTCCTCAAGCCAATTAAAAAAAAATGGATTAGAAATGTTGATGTCCATAAAGTCAGCCTCAGTTAGTAACTCTGTTATTATTTACTTTTTAATCTTTTGTTTCCATTGTTTTTTTTCTCTCCACTGTTGTCAACCAGGTTTACCAACATGAAATAGATGATGAACCCATTAGTAAATACTGAGTTAAATCTTGTATCGTCTTTCCAAGTTCAGGGGATAAAAAGAGAGACTAGAAAGACAAAAATCAAGTGAAGACTGATTTGGTCACTGTGGAAGGGCAGCAGTATTAAGGAACACCATATTTTTTGCTAATAGACTAGGCTTCCTCAGTGGATCAGATGTTGTAAAGAATCTGCCTGCAATGCAGGAGACCTGGGTTCCATCCGTGAGTCAGGAAGATACCCTGCAGAGGGAAATGGCAACCTACTCCAGTATTATGTAAATATTTGGAACGTTGGCATGATTTAGAAATTTCTCCTTTAAAATTTGGGTCAAATATATAAACTAACACAGAATAAAAGAGAGATCCCCTTTTCCTTCATTCTATGTCTCTTCTCCTTTACTATGCTTGCCAATTGAAAAGCAAAAGTTTGTTTAAGTTACTGAAATGGGAACTAAGACCTAGAGAATTTAAGGACTTTCCTAGGCTCACAAAGAGAATGGTGGCAAAGCCATGAGTAAAGTCTAATCAGCCAGAGCTGATTGTCAATATTTCTATATCATGCCATCTTCTGTGAACATGCTATTCAAACAACAGCCCCAGCTATCTCTAACAACACAAATGATTGCTCATCTATCTGTTCTTTAAATTGGAATGTTTGTAGGTAGTATTTTCATAAGATATGGTGTGGTGTTATAGATTGACTGCTTCAGATCAGATCAGATCGGTCACTCAGTCATGTCCAACTCTTTGCGACCCCATGAATCGCAGCATGCCAGGCCTCCCTGTCCATCACCAACTCCTGGAGTTCACTCAGACTCACGTCCATCGAGTCAGTGATGCCATCCAGCCATCTCATCCTCTGTCGTCCCCTTCTCCTCTTGCCCCCAGTCCCTCCCAGCATCAGAGTCTTTTCCAATGAGTCAACTCTTCGCATGAGGTGGCCAAAGTACTGGAGTTTCAGCTTTAGCATCATTCCCTCCAAAGAAATCCCAGGGCTGATCTCCTTCAGAATGGACTCATTGGATCTCCTTGCAGTCCAAGCTTGCGTTCTCTCAAAAATCATATGTTAAAGCCCTAACCTTCAGTGTGACATTGGAAAATAAAGTCTCTGAGGAGGTTATAAAGGTTAAAGGAAGTTATAAGGGAGAGACCATAGTCTGATATGGCTGGTGCCCTTATGAGAACTCTGTCTCTATATTGGGAGGACACAGTCAGAAGGTGGGTATCTGCAAACCAGAAAGAACACTTTCACCAGGAACTGAACTGGCTGTCACCTTCTGGAAGCTGTGCTTCCAGAACCGTCAGAAAAGAAATTTCTATTGTTTAAACCACCTAGGCATTGCGATTTTGTAAGGACCCTAGTAGACTAAGACACAAAGTATGCCTTTTCCTTCTAGAGTACATAGAAAACATGAGATATTTATTTACAAAGGCATTTTAAGAATTATATTATTTAATATCAGCTTTCCTGGAGAAAGTGCTTCTAGTCAATTTTATGAAAAATTATCCAAGGTGGTATGCCATTTGTAAAGCAAATATATAATAAAATATATTTGAGAAGATTAACAGATTTTAATACTGTGTTTTGCTGTTTTTAAAATTTGCTACTGTGTTTGTACTTTATATTGCTTTTTTTTTTTTTTTAAATTACTCTTGGCTTTAGTCTAAAATCAATTTTTTTCATTGGAGTAAACTGCGGTGACCCTGGATGCTAAAACTAAGGAAGTCGTACACTGCAAGTAACCACCTTCCACCCACCCAAGGAAGACCCAGATAAGATAATTTGTTTTACTAGCACTTTTTATATCCTATAGGAAGTAGAATATTTATTAATGCCTGTGGAGGAATTAATCTGAGTGATTAAAAGTAGAGTTAAACGTTTCTGTTTCTCAAGTAGATTATCTTAATAGGCATTTGCATATCAACTGACATTACATATGCACATATATTTTCCCTTGTGAAGTTTGTGCCTCTGAATATGTGTGTGTGTGAGTGTGTGTGCATTAATTCTCACAGTTTAAGGATTATACTTTGGAACAATTCAATTGTTGAGTGACTATCACAAACACAGAAGCAATCCTGGACTAGAAGATTCAAGCACCAGACACACAGCCATGGGGTAGAGGAGCCGATGAGGAAGTCAACACACTCAGTGTTTAAATAAAATACAAGGCCTGAATTGCTGGTGTAGAGGACAGCTGAGTCTCTGAATTGTGGAGTGAAGCTTTCCAGGGCAATATGAGACTGGATATCACTTAGAGGACTGGTCAAGTTCAGCTGAGGAACAACCAATAATCTGAATATGGAAAGGGGATGCGACACTCTCAGATGTGTTTTGTAAAGAGTCTGATATCTTCCCTGGTGTTAGTCCCAACACATATGATGAACCTCTAAGATAATATTCTGTATCTGTTATTCACAAATAACTTTGTTACTTTCCCGGCTGAGGGGCACTCTGTGGACTACCAAATTAGCCTCAGTGGATCTGTGCACAGGGTGCTTTCTGAGAGATGGCGGCCAGAGGGCTACAGAAGCCACTCACACATCTACATCTCAGCATGAGGGCCCCTTCCTGCCATGGTCTCTGGGGCTCGAGTAAACAGAGGCAGCATCAGGTAGCAGACACTGTGTTGTTATTCGTGACCAGTAGACCCAGACACCACCTGGTACACACTACAGATCCACGTGATCCTGTGGGAGAGTCATGAAGGCCACACATGGACTGCTAAATATTTTGGTAGTCATACTTACAAAGAGGAAAAAAAAGAAAGACATGAAACCAAATTTATTAATATACTATATGTATATAATATATATGTATATAATTTAACCAATATATCCCCTATAATGGGTTTCCTGGTGGCTTAGTTGGTAAAGACTTCTGCTTGCCAATGCAGCAGAAGCTGATTTAATCCCTGGGTCAGGAAGATCCCCTGGAGAAGGAAATGGCAACCCACTCTGTTATTCTTGCCTGGGAAATCCCATGGACAGAGGAGCCTGACAGACTACAGTCCATGGGGTTGCAAAGAACTGGCCATGACTTAGCTACTAAACAACAACAAAAAAATTATAAAGGAAGATTTTAGGTTTGACCCACTGCAAATCTTCCTTCCCACAGGGACATGCCTGGGTTTCTTGTAGTCTTTTCCCAAAACAGGTGCCTCATTTGAAACTTCTGTTCTCTTCTCATTAATAAAAATCAAAACACCATACTTTGCACGAGTTTTAGTGAGTTGAAGAGCCAATGTGATCAAAAATATAAAGTGCAAATGAGGGTGCTGAAATCACTCATATTTCTACTAATTGTATACAATTATGTTAAATATCTTCACATACATGTCTTCCTTATATCCCCCTACTCATCCTGTCTCCCAACTAGCCTTCTTTAACACAGGTATATTTATCTTTTTTGCTTATACCATACGCACAGTTATCATGTTGGTCCATAGTTTTCATGACATCACTTTAGCGGAAATATAATATTCAATCAAGGACAGATCAGTAACATCAGCTCACTGCTGGACCCACTGGCTTGCCTTTGATTTTTCTGTTGTATTAGATTCTCATGAAAATGCTGTCTGCTGCCCATCAGCTCTTCTTTCTTGAACGTCTCTTTCCTCAGCACTTTGGCTTCCTGAGTCTTGTTTACTCCCAGATCACTAAGTGCCTGCCTCTTTCTTAGGCCACCTCTTCTTTTCTCTCTGGACTCCTTGTCATCAAGGGTTTCAGCTGCTCCTCTATGTCAACGAAGCCATTCCCTCTTCTCCAGATCCTAGTTTAGCTTTCCCTATTTTCTAGAAAATATGTCTGCCAATTACCTCTGCAGCAAGATAGATACTAAACTGTGTCCATTTTCTCTGGTTTAGTACTTCCGCATCACAGAATCCCCTGGGCTTTTCTCTGTTAACTACATATAGCCCCATGCTACTAATGAACATGAGCTGAAAATTTTGAATTCATACGTGTCTCTTGTTTTTCCTTTGTCTGCCATAACAAAGCACTTGCCAAGACTCCTCATGAGTGACATTCCTAAGTGTGATATTGTCACTGACACTCTTTCACTGTTTCTCACCTAAGGCATAGCAAAGGTGCCCACTCACATCACAGGCCCACATGTTCTGGAAGCGAGAGCTGCAAGATTGAATTCCTTAAAGCAATCCCCTGATCCTGAATGTCTGCCCCAGGAAACATTAGTGTTTGTGCTTGCCAATCAAATTAAATATTCTCATTGGAGACATTTCCTTTCTAATCGCAGAATACTTTTCTATCTTCACCCAGTAGGTGAGGACTTTAGATTCTGTAGGCAGGCCTATCCACTTTCTCTCATCAGACTAGATGTTCAGATTCAAGGGTCATGTCTGATCATGTCAAATCATAGCCAACATTACTCATAGTATTTAACCATTAAATAAATAAATAAAAGTCTTAAAAATGAATTTCAACAATTTCCACCCTTTAGTACAAATGATTCATCAATCAAATGACAGAATGACTATGGTGCTAAGAAGCAGTGGCATATGTTAGGGTCATGAAAAGCCACCCAGTGTAGCCTGGCTTGAGATAAAATAATGGAGGACTGTGCACATCAAAATAGGGGTACGTGGTCACTAGATTCACAGAATCTGAGAGTCTGAAGGACCATTGTCGACTGAAAAAAATATAGTCACAACATAAAAGTAGATACTTGGTGGGGATATTTAGGACTCCGAGTCAGAGAGACAGCATCTCAGTAGCTCTGAGAAAACTGCTCCAAGGAGCCAAGAGGGGGAGTCAGGCTATACACAAGTTTGCAACAAAGGGAGCAGGCAGTCTGAACCTCAAGGATCAGGTATCAAGTTAAAGAAGTTAGCATTCTATGTATGCTAAACGCAGGCCTCTGGACTCACTGAATTCATTCATTTCATATGTACCTCGGTTATCTGGGGCCAACCCTGTTTCCTTGTTCATCTTTCTTCTGGCATTCCCCCAGCTCTTTAGCAATCACTGTGCGGTGGGTGGCAGGCAGCATCTGCAGGATAACTTTTGGGAGCCCCCGTTCACATTTGGGCTTCCCTGGTGGCTCAGCTGGTAAAGAATCCACCTGCAATGCGGGAGACCTGTGTTTGATCCCTGGGTTGGGAAGATCCCCTGGAGAAGGGAACGGCTACCCACTCCAGTATTCTGGCCTGGACAATTCCATGGACTGTTTAGTCCATGGGGTCTCAAAGAGTCAGACATGACTGAACAACTTTCATTTCACTTCTTCATTCACATTTGGAGGCCAGAAATCTGTGATGGCTGTGACATTTCCTTTTTAATAATATGGCACGAGATATTTTCATTTCACACAGTTTAATCCATATATTGTGGAGTCTTATTGTACAGGGGAGATCATGATTTGTGATCATGATCACAAATTTAAGAAATAGCCTCTTTTCACTTTTCCATTACACTGTGTCTCCTTACTGGCATAACTTCTAGTTGTGTTTACTCCAAAATCTTTTGTCTTGAGACATTAAGTTCCTTATGTAGGTTTTCTAATCTTTAATTGATCAGATTGAATCTGTAACCAAGTCATGAGTGCTTAAAGGCCTTCCGGAAAGGAAAACTTGGCAATGACCACAGATAAACTTTTGAAAAAGTAATTAACATCTGTTTAGTGCTTTACAGTTTCTCATTTGAAAGGCATAGCAAGCTTTTGAGAAGGTCAGGCAATTATTATTATCTTATTTTACCAATGATAAAATTGAAGCCTAGAATGCTTTTGTGGCCAAATGTCATAGTACTGACACGGCAGAGACAGCACTAAATCCAATTCTTCAGATGCTTGGGCCAGGGTTCATTCTAATATTTATTGCTCTTCATTTACTATTTTCCCAATGATTAGACCTGCTTGCAAGTAACTGCAACATAAAACATTGTAAGTATCAGGTACCTATCACCTCTACTGCATTATAGCATGTTTTCAAGTAGGCTGCTGGCCTATACTTTTCTTTCTGGGAAGTTTCCATCTGGATCTGCATAGAAAGTGCTCCTATTCCTTAGCTTGCGCTCACCTGGAAGTAATAATCTTTTAAATAAAATATTTGTTCAATGTTATTAAGTCAAAATTGTAATTTTTTTCATTATTTAATTTTTGTCTGACTTTTGTTCAGTTTCCGTCGTGGATTCCCAAGCAGTTTATATACAGCTCAGAGCTTCTGTTAAAAAGTCTTGTGTTTTAGGGCTCTAAGAACACTTGCTCTGGGTTTGGTTATAGCTCCAATTCAATCAATTAAAAGTAAGAAATCCACACTGCTGAGACTTGCTGCCTAAAGGCAGATGATTCTGGAATAAATAAAACTTTGGAATTCTTATCTCAATGAGGAGACTCACAGATTTTGTTCCTGTTATTGTTGCAGATTTTCAGCTTTCTATTTTATAACATAAGGAGCAGCTAAGTAAAACATGTTTTTATTTTCATTTTCAACTTGCATATATTAACAAATTAAAAGCAGACAGAGCGGCAAGAGTAGTTCAAGCTCTCTCTCCCTTCCCCCAACTGAGTTTTAGGAATTTACAGTAGGGCTACCAGATTTTTTTCCCTAGCAAATCTAGGGACACATATTTGCATATCTGTTTGCATGCATTTGAATTTTAATTTACATAAATTTGCATACTAAATATAAAAAGCTTCAACTACAAGTATATAAAGTAAAATAAAATTGATTAATTAGTGCAACCTACTATAGTTGTACCCAATCCCATTAATCTGGTTCTGCTGGAAGACTTGTAGTCTATAGTGGCCTGAAGGCTAAGGAGCCAGCTTTCCAGCTGTTCCTTAAAGTGGGGCCAGCACTATAAACAACGCATAGCAGGAAATGGGAGGATCAGTGTCAAAACTGTTCCTGGAAGGAGACATGCACACACAGACATACACATCCACACATAAAGGAAAAGTTTTATCTTTAGCTAAGCATCAAATCAGAGATATGATATTGAGCTGGGCATGGCCATAGATTTTGCCTTACATGCCAGTTAATAGTGAACAAGTTAAAGCTTCTTCCAAGCCCACAGGAATCACTCACCCCAGAGCCAGTCCATTCCCACGAGGGACACATGGGGAGAGCACCCACCACTAGCATCAACACCTTTGATCCACTGATCTCAGCCTTGTAAAACCCAACAATATGAAATTGCCTCTGGTAACCCCACTAAATTCTTTCCATAACTTTCTTCCCATGTTCATTTCTGGTTTATTCCTTTTCTCATGCTGCTCATTCTGCCATTCCTATCTTCCTCATTCGTCAACTTCAAGGCTTAGCTCAAATCTATCCTTGTCCTTAACAATCAATAAGAACACCAATAAAAATAACTGTGACAAAAACTGCTCTTCCATATTTTAGTCCACAGGTCTCCTTTTCTTGAACCTTGAGATCTGCTCTCAATTTCATTCACCTGAGGCTTCAGTGTGCTTTAGGATAGCATCTGTCTCATATGTATATGGCTTATCTCCATACAGAGTTCCAGGGTTTTGTGGAATAAATACTAGACATCTGAAATCTTTCAAGTTTGCTTCATAATTCTGCAGTTATACCAGAGGATCGTTGTATTTGTTGGTGAATATTCACTATTCAAATAAGGAGTACTATCTGACATAGTAGGCAGAAGGAGATGGAGAGAAGACTGAAACATAGTCAGTAAACGTGGGCTCCTGATTGTAGGTGGGTCCTATTTTAAGTTTGCCTTTGGCTTGAATGACCATAACAGTTGGTTAAAGAGGCTGAAATGTACTGAGCGCTTATTCTGTGCTGTGCACTGAAATGAGTGGATTATAGGCAGCATTTTATTTAATCCCCACACAACCTGATGGCAGTGACCATTGTAATCAACATTTTACAGATTGGAAAACTGAGACATCAGACCATTTGTCACAATCATTCCTACTTTGGGGCCCATACCTAACAGGTCTGACACCAAACACTGTTTCATATCACCAGATGGAAGTAGTCACTAAAAGGTTTCTTGCTTCAGTTCCTCATCTGAAAATGCATGTAACCACTTCTACTTCACATACTATAGGACTCAAATGCAATTATACAGAGGAAAAAAATTTGTAAACTATAAAAAGATACTAGTTATGTTTAGAGTTATTATAGACAAAAAATATTTGTCTCCTAGTCCACTCTTTCATTTTCACTTAAGATTTAATATTTTGAGAAATCTTGAAAATGATGACATCACCTTTACTTTGTTTTAAAAGAAGTCTCCAAACTGGCCACTTGTCAGACAGATGAGAATGCAATTGGATACCAGCAGAACATGCAGCTGGGGTCACTTCCCCAGTTTCTCCAATTACAGAGCTTACTGCAAGGAGCTGAATCGACCACAAATAGCATCCCATTACACAGTAGGGAGTAGGTGCTAACTCTTCGGCCCTTGGCATTTAACCTTGTTGAATTATGAATGTGCTTCCAATCACACTGTTTGCCTTGGAGCTGATTAAGATGCAAGTGGTACCTTTGGGGAGTTAGATTTTTAAAGTGGACTAGGCAATTTTTAAAGCAAAGTTTATTGGGAAAGCCCTGGTTATCTCAAGATTTGCCAGATTGTGGGGAATGGCACTGACTCTTGGAGGAGCCCATGGACTGGTTCTCTGCAAATACTGTGGCTTTAATCGTCAATAAAAAGGGTCAGGCCAGGCTCAAGGTGGGTCCTATAAAATCAAACAGTTGATATGTTGGTTTTTCTGTCTCTTCATAGAAAGTGCTCCAGGGAAACTTAGGTCTCAGTTTTGTGTGAGATGAGACCTCTCCTTAAATGAGTATGAACATTATCTTCTCATCAGGGAGGATTATATTCTGTTCTGCCCGACAGGCAAGAATAATAAAGTGGTAAATTCAGAGATGGGTACTTAAGTCATTCTCACTCTAGTGTACCTGTCAGTCTGTGGGCGCTTCATGGAGAAAGAATGATGACACATGGAATTCCAGGGTTAGGCCTTTTATCCACCTTGGTCCTCTCCACAGCCTGCTGAAGAAGCCAGAAAAAGGCTATGAAATGGAGGTATTCCATGCACACTCAGACAGGAATGTACAGGTTTTTATGAGTGTGTCTTTGAGAGTTTGAGATTGTGATGCATTGTGTACTACCAGCTGTCCCTTTTGGAAAGGTATGAATTGCCTAGAAATCCATTAACCACCATCTTTCATTTTTTGCCATCTTCCAAAGAGTTTATATGGGAACCCACTCCAGTACTCTTGCCTGGAAAATCCTACTGCAGAGGAGCCTGGTAGGCTGCAGTCCATGGGGTCGCTAAGAGTTGGACACGACTGAGTGACTTCACTTTCACTTTTCACTTTCATGTATTGGAGAAGGAAATGGCAACCCACTCCAGTGTTCTTGCCTGGAGAATCCCAGGGACGGGGAAGCCTGGTGGGCAGCCGTCTCTGGGGTCGCACAGAGTCGGACACGACTGAAGCGACTTAACAGCAACAGCAACAGCATGAGTCTTCTCAGGGCGGGTCACAGTTTCTTTCTTACCTTTAAGATAAAAGAGTTAGAGATAATTTTAGGTTAAAAAAGGAACACGTGTGTCTCCACTCTAACAGATCTGCAGTTGCTTTTACCTGTTTTTTATGGTTCAACAGGTAGATAAGAAACTTAGGTTACATAACTTCCTCAAGAATGATGACTTTCTTAGATCAGATAGTATGTTTTGTATTATGAAAAATAATTTATACAAAGTGATAAGGCTTTCAGAGAACCTTCTATCACATTACCAAGGGAGATATATGAATGCAAATATGCAAATGAAAAGATGCTTAACATTATTAGTCATTAGGGAAATGCAAATTAAAACCACAATGAGATACCATTTTATAGTTATGAGAATAGCTATAATCAAAAAATAACAGTAAAAACATTGGTGAGGATATGGAGAAACAGGAACCCTTATATGTTATTATGCCATTATCTCCTACTGAGAGGGATTTGTTTAGGATTTCTCTCTTCCTAAAAAAAAAAGTATCATATAGAACTTATCATATGCATTATATTATGAAGAAGTGGTCAATTAAATTCACTCCTTAAATTGAAAAATATCAAATAATTAAATGCTGAGATCTTTATGCTCCCTTCTAGTTCTAATTCTTCCTACAAGTAAAGAGAACAGAGGCACAAACACAAAATGAAAATCAAAATGAGTTCTAATTCAATGGCTTTGGGTACTTCATACTTAAATTTTCAAGAACAGGGAACTAAATTATAGGCCATAATGTTGCTAGACATGGTTCAAAATAGAAACACATTAAAACACTCTGAAAAAACATTACAGTGATTCACAAATAAAAGTTAGCATCATATGGCTAAAGAAAATCATATTACATATTCTTTTTTTTTTTTTAATTTTATTTTATTTTTAAACTTTACATAATTGTATTAGTTTTGCCAAACATCAAAATGAATCCACCACAGGTATACATGTGTTCCCCATCCTGAACCCTCCTCCCTCCTCCCTCCCCATACCATCCCTCTGGGTCGTCCCAGTGCACTAGCCCCAAGCATCCAGTATCGTGCATCGAACCTGGACTGGCAACTCGTTTCTTACATGATATTTTACATGTTACAATGTCATTCTCCCAAATCTTCCCACCCTCTCCCTCTCCCACAGAGTCCATAAGACTGTTCTATACATCAGTGTCTCTTTTGCTGTCTCGTACACAGGGTTATTGTTACCATCTTTCTAAATTCCATATATATGCATTAGAATACTGTATTTATGTTTTTCCTTCTGGCTTACTTCACTCTGTATAATAGGCTCCAGTTTCATCCACCTCATTAGAACTGATTCAAATGTATTCTTTTTAATGGCTGAGTAATACTCCATTGTGTATACGTACCACAGCTTTCTTATCCATTCATCTGCTGATGGACATCTAGGTTGCTTCCATGTCTTGGCTATTATAAACAGTGCTGCGATGAACATTGGGGTACACGTGTCTCTTTCCCTTCTGGTTTCCTCAGTGTGTATGCCCAGCAGTGGGGTTGCTGGATCATAAGGCAGTTCTATTTCCAGTTTTTTAAGGAATCTCCACACTGTTCTCCATAGTGGCTGTACTAGTTTGCATTCCCACCAACAGTGTAAGAGGGTTCCCTTTTCTCCACACCCTCTCCAGCATTTATTATTTGTAGACTTTTGGATTGCAGCCATTCTGACTGGTGTCAAATGGTACCTCATAGTGGTTTTGATTTGCATTTCTCTGATAATGAGTGATGTTGAGCATCTTTTCATGTGTTTGTTAGCCATCTGTATGTCTTTTTTGGAGAAATGTCTATTTAGTTCTTTGACCCATTTTTTGATTGGGTCGTTTATTTTTCTGGAGTTGAGCTGTAGGAGTTGCTTGTATATTTTTGAGATTAGTTGTTTGTCGGTTGCTTCATTTGCTATTATTTTCTCCCATTCTGAAGGCTGTCTTTTCACCTTGCTAATAGTTTCCTTTGATGTGCAGAAGCTTTTAAGGTTAATTAGGTCCCATTTGTTTATTTTTGCTTTTATTTCCAATATTCTGGGAGGTGGGTCATAGAGGATCCTGCTGTGATGTATGTCAGAGAGTGTTTTGCCTATGTTCTCCTCTAGGAGTTTTATAGTTTCTGGTCTTACGTTTAGATCTTTAATCCATTTTGAGTTTATTTTTGTGTATGGTGTTAGAAAGTGGTCCAGTTTCATTCTTTTACAAGTGGTTGACCAGATTTCCCAGCACCACTTGTTAAAGAGATTGTCTTTAATCCATTGTATATTCTTGCCTCCTTTGTCGAAGATAAGGTGTCCATATGTGCAAACAAAAGCCCCGGTCCAGACGGCTTCACAGCTGAATTCTACCAAAAATTTAGAGAAGAGCTAACACCTATCCTGCTCAAACTCTTCCAGAAAATTGCAGAGGAAGGTAAACTTCCAAACTCATTCTATGAGGCCACCATCACCCTAATACCAAAACCTGACAAAGATCCCACAAAAAAAGAAAACTACAGGCCAATATCACTGATGAACATAGATGCAAAAATCCTTAACAAAATTCTAGCAATCAGAATCCAACAACACATTAAAAAGATCATACACCATGATCAAGTGGGCTTTATCCCAGGGATGCAAGGATTCTTCAATATCCGCAAATCAATCAATGTAATACACCACATTAACAAATTGAAAAATAAAAACCATATGATTATCTCAATAGATGCAGAGAAAGCCTTTGACAAAATTCAACATCCATTTATGATAAAAACTCTCCAGAAAGCAGGAATAGAAGGAACATACCTCAACATAATAAAAGCTATATATGACAAACCCACTGCAAACATTATCCTCAATGGTCAAAAATTGAAAGCATTTCCTCTAAAGTCAGGAACAAGACAAGGGTGCCCACTTTCACCATTACTATTCAACATAGTTTTGGAAGTTTTGGCCACAGCAATCAGAGCAGAAAAAGAAATAAAAGGAATCCAAATTGGAAAAGAAGAAGTAAAACTCTCACTATTTGCAGATGACATGATCCTCTACATAGAAAACCCTAAAGACTCCACCAGAAAATTACTAGAAATAATCAATGACTACAGTAAAGTTGCAGGATATAAAATCAACATACATATTCTTAATAACATAAATACAGAACACAGAACAGGCCGTATAGGTAGCATAAATTGGTTTAATTTTCTTCTTGCTATATTGGAAGGAGAAAATCATGATTGCTTTAAAATTCTATAAGCTCTTGGTAGGATGTCATTAAAAGTTACCCTTAAGTGGTTATAAAAAATGATATAAAAACCACTCTAACCTAATCAAGCCACTTCAACATTTAGAGTAGTTTTTCAAAAGTGAAAACATTTTTGACATTTTTGATGAGTGTTTGGCCATTCAACATTTTTTAATGTTGAGAAAGAAAATGATTAGTTTAAGATTCTGCAGCCAACTGAAATGTTACTACCCCAACAAACTGGGATTAAAATACAGGTGGTACTCCTACTGAGGAAAAGCTAACATATGGAAATACAGGTTTACAGAGCAGACACATTAGAATATGATAACTTCCCTTATAAAAAGGTCTTCCACATAACAAAATGATTTTCCTCAGAAATTCCCATAAATATCAGGCTCCTTTAGTTCTTTTAAAAATGACTCGATTTACACATCAATTTTCAGAAACATATTCATTAAGGAAAGATGGGAATACCCACATAATGTCGTGTACCCAGCTACACACAAATTCACAGAACCTAGGACAGTGTTTTGGAGAAGGCAATGGCACCCCACTCCAGTACTCTTGCCTGGAAAATCCCATGGACGGAGAAGCCTGGTGGGCTGCAGTCCGTGGAGTCGCTAAGAGTTGGACACAACTGAGTGACTTCACATTCACTTTTCACTTTCATGCATTGGAGAAGGAAATGGCAACCCACTCCAGTGTTCTTGCCTGGAAAATCCCAGGAATGGGGGAGCCTGGTGGGCTGCTGTCTATGTGGTCTCACAGAGTTGTACACAACTGAAGCGACTTAGCAGCAGCAGCAGCAGCAGGACAGTGTTTGGAGTGTAGAGCAACCAATATGTAAATGTTTTACAGATAAATGAATGAATTAATACATTAATGAATCCTATATAACCAGAGATCTCAAGCCAAAAAGTATCCAATAAAAGTCTTCTGAGTATTCAGTAAAGTCTTCAAATAGAAGGGTAGACTAGGAAGGAAATGTCTTTTAGAATTTTCAAATAAATCATATCTTAGAGTGGATTCTCATTATTGAGTGAATAACTACATGAACAACCTAATGAACTAAGATAACAGGCACATTTCCATGATCAATTCTTCTGTTTGTTTTTATTTTTGATGAGTCATCTCTTTTTTAAAATTGAGCTATAATTGACATATAATGGACTTAAGATGGATGGGTCATGGTGAAGAGTTCTGAGAAAACAAGGTCCACTGGAAAAGGGAATGGCAAACCATTTCAGTATTCTTACCTTGAGAACCCCATGAACAGTATGAAAAGGCAAATAGATAGGAAACTAAGATGAACTCCCCAGGTAGGTAGGTGCCCACTATACTACTGGAAATCAGTGGAGAAATAACTCCAGAAAAAATGAAGAGATGCAGCCAAAGCAAAGACAACACGCAGTTGTGGATCAAACAGGAGATGGCAAGAGTGAACATTGACATTTTAGAAATTAGCGAACTAAAATGGACTGGAATGGGTGAATTTAACTCAGATGACCATTATATCTATTACTGTTGGCAAAAATACCTTAGAAGAAATGGAGTAGCCATCATAGTCAATAAGAGAGTCCGAAATGCAGTACTTGGATGCATCTTAAAAATGACAGAATAATCTGTTTGTTTCCAAGGCAAACCATTCAATATCACAGTAATCCAAGTCTATGCCCTGACCAGTAATGCTGAAGATGCTGAAGTGGAACAGTTCTATGAAGACCTACAAGATCTTTTAGAACTAACACCCAAAAAAGATGTCCTTTTCATTATAGGGGACTAGAATGCAAAAGTAGGAAGTCAAGAAATACCTGGAGTAACAGGAAAATTGGGCCTTGGAGTACAGAAAGAAGCAGGGCAAAGGATAATAGAGTTTTGTCAAGAGAATGCACTGGTCATAGTAAACACCCTCTTCCAACAATACAAGAGAAAACTCTACACATGGACATCATCAGATGGTCAATACTGAAATCAGATTGATTATATGTTTTGCAGCCAAAGATGGAGAAGCTCTATATAGTCAGCAAAAATAAGACATGGAGCTGGCTGTGGCTCAAATCATGAAGTCCTTATTGCCAAATTCAGACTTAAATTGAAGAAATTAGAGAAAACCACCAGACCATTCAGGTATGACCTAAATCCAATCCCTTACAATTATATAGTAGAAATAACAAAAAGATTTAAGGGATTTGATCTGTTAGACAGAGTGCCTGAAGAACTATGGATGGAGATTCAAGACATTGCAGGGATCAGGACCATCCCCAAGAAAAATAAATGCAAAAAGACAAAATGGTTGTCTAAGGATGCCTAACAAATAGCTATGAAAAGATGAGACAGGCACAAAAGGCAAAGGAGAAAAGGTAAGATATACCCATTGAATGCAGAGTTCCAAAGAATAGCAAGGAGAGATAAGAAAGCCTTCTTCAGTGATCAGTGCAAAGAAATATAGGAAAACAATAGAATGAGAAAGACTAGAGAGCTCTTCAAGAAAATTAGAGATACCAAGGGAATATTTCATGCAAAGATGGACACAATAAGGGACAGAAATAGTAAGACCTAACAGAAGCAGAAGATATTATGGAGAGGTGACAAGAAAACACAGAAGAACTATACAAAAAATATACTCATGAACCAGATAATCACGATGGTGTGATTGCTCACTTAGAGCAAAATATCCTGGAATGTGAAGTCGAGTGGGCCTTAGGAAGCATCACTATGAACAAAGCTAGTGGAGGGGAGGAATTCCAGTTGAGCTATTCCAAATACTAAAAGATAATGTTGTGAAAGTGGTGCACTCAGTATGTCAGCAAATTTGGAAAACTCAGCAATGGCCACAGGACTGGGAAAGGTCAGCTTTCATTCCAATCCCAAAGAAGGGCAATGCCTAAGAATGTTCAAATTACCACACAGTTGCACTCTTCTCACACGCTAGCAAAGTAATGCTCAAATACTCCAAGCAAGACTTTAACCATACGGGAACCATGAACTTCCAGATGTTCAAGGTGGATTTAGAAAAGGCAGAGGAACCAGAGATCAAATTACCAATATCCATTGAATCATCTATCGCAAGAGGGTTCCAGGAAATCATCTACTTCTGCTTTATTGACTATGGCAAAGGCTTTGTGTGGATTGCAACAAACTGTGGAAAATTCTTAAAGAGATGGGAATACCAGACCACCTTACCTGTCTCCTGAGAAATCTGTATGCAGGTCAAGAAGCATGGAACAACAGACTATTTACAAATCAGGAAAGGAGTACTTCAAGGCTGTATATTGTCACCCTGCTTATTTAACTTATACGCAGTGTACATCATGAGAAATGCTGGACTGGATGAAGCACAAGCTGGAATCAAGATTGCTGGTAGAAATATCAATAACCTCAGATATCCAGATGACACCACCCTCATGGCAGAAAGCAAAGAAGAACTAAAGAGCCTCTTGATAAAAGTTGAAAGAAGTGAGTGAAAAGGTTGGCTTAAAACCCAACATTCAGAAAACTAAGATCATGGCATCTGGTCCCATCACTTATGGCAAATAAATGGGGAAACAATGGAAACAGTGAGAGACTTTATGTTGGGGGGGCTCCAAAATCACTGCAGCGGTGACTGCTGCCATGAAATTAAAAGATGCTTGCTCCTTGGAATTATGACCAACCTAGACAACATATTAAAAAGCAGGGACTTTACTTTTCCAACAAAGGTCCATCTAGTCAAAGCTATGGTTTTTCCAGTAGTCATGTATGGATGTTAGTTGGACTATAAAGAAAGCTGAGCACTGAATAATTGATGCTTCTGAACTGTGTTCTTGAGAGTCCCTTGTACTGCAAGGAGATCCAACCCATCCATCCTAAAGGAAATTGGTCCTGAATATTCATTGGAAGGACTGATACTGAAGCTGAAGCTCAAATACTTTGGCAACCTGAAGCGAAGAACTGACTCATTGGAAAAGACCCTGATGCTGGGAAAAATTGAAGTTGGGAGGAGAAGGGGATGATGGAGGATGAGATTGTTGGCTGGCATCACCGGCTCAAAGGACATGAATTTGAATAAACTCCGGGAGCTTGTGACTGACAGGGAGGCCTGGAGCGCTGCAGTCCATGGGGTTGCAAACAGTTGGACACAACTTAACGACTGAACTGAACTGAACTGACATATAACACTATATTAGTTTGAGGTGTATGACATAATGATTTGATATTTGTGAATATTGCAAAATGATCACCACAGTAAGTCTAGCTAATATCCACTACCATACACAGTTAAAAAAATTGCTTTTCTTGTGATGAGAACTTGTAGGATCTACTGTCTTAGCAACTTTGAAATATGAAATACAATAGTACTAACTATGGTTATTACATTGGTCCATGTTGATTATACATCATCACCAATTCTTGTTTGAAAACAAATCACTACTTGAAATGTGAAAATGAAAAAAACAGTTATCAACAAATTTTGTTGTTCTATAATCAGCAAACCAATTTTGAGGTTCTCCCAGCTGCTTTGTTTGATGCTGAACCTAAAGTATTCAGGCCATTACCTGGGGCATCTTTGTTCATTCTCTTATCCTAAGCTTTACACTGTTCCTCTATTACTACCACTGTAACAAAAGCCAGCTTTATAGCCCTTTCTTTTCATTTTCCATGCCTCAGATATAATCAAACAAAACATCCCAAATTTCCCCCTTTCCTATCCAATTTTCAACTCAATTCTCCAGCCCACTGACCTGAAGCCACTGATGTCTAAAATCCTAGGTGAGGAAGTCCATTGATGACTCTCACAGAAGTGGGTCAGCTTACCACATGCAGAAGGTTCTTCAAGGGATGGCCTCCACCTCCACGTTAACCCTGCTTATTCCTCCTGCTGAGAGGCTTCTGCTGCTTAAACCCCTTTTATTGTCCCAGATTCCCCCATCCCTTTGCATGCTCCTTCTCTCCCTCTACCCTAACTCTCTCACATACTTCCAGAAATACTTCTGTTTTCTCTGTTTTTCAGTCAGCACTTCCCTCTCTAACAACCAAAACCAACAGCTTACTCAAAAATAGGTTTTCAGTTCAATAAGGAAGAGGTCAGAAAAGGGGTAATAACTGAGGAGAAAAATGCTTTATACAAGGGAGTTAATCAGCTGAGACTCTGCTCAGAGAAAGCTGAGCGGGGGAGGGACAGAGAGACCTGGGCTAGTGCTCTGCTCTCAAATCACTCCTGGGATGCTTCTCGCTGAAGACTGCTGGCTCCAGAGGGCATGTCTTGTCTCCATAAGAAGGGGTAGGAGGGACAGGCACCTAGGTTCCACTTTCTGCTCGGAAGTCAGTTTCCCTTGAAAAGATAGGATTGGGATGCCAAACCCAAGTTTATGTGCCCCACACACAGTGACAAGCAAACTGGAACCCTGGAGTATGGAGCAGAGAAAGGTCTACTGCAAAGGCCAAGTGAGGAGAACCAGTAGCTCATGCTCAGAAAACCTAAGCTCCTTAATTGAGTTTCAGGCAAATTTACGGGGAGGGCTGCAGGGTGTTTGACTCTCCTTTGATTTGTTGGTGGTGAGGTGATAGGATGGTGGTTCAGGAATCTCAATCATCAACTTATTGGTCCCATTCCCTCTGGGGTCCACATACTGGTGCTCAGCCTGAAGTTACCATCCTCCACCTGGGTGGGCGCTTAGTTCCTGTAGAAGAACTCAGAGATATGTATCAAATGGTTCAGTACCTACCTCCTCCTTGAGGAGGAACCTGGACACTGCCCCATGCCTGCACCGCAGTTACTTGACACCATTCTTTTCTTTCTGGGATCCGTTTATCCCCCATTTAGTAAGTGATTGAATCTACCCTTTGGAACTCAGGGAAGGTCTAGAAGGCTGAAAGCCTTTTTCCTACAAACAAGAAATAAGGGACACAAAAAGCTTTTGTACCCAGGAGGACCCCACAGGCCCCTGCTCAGTTTCAATTTCAGAGAAGTTTAATCATTCCATTAAGAAATCCCATATCTCATTAGCAGTCATTCTCTGTATTGACCCTCTGCCTCTTTACCTGTTGGGAAATGTCTCTGCTAAGATACTGTATCAGCCAAGGTATGTATGTATGTATAACTCTATGTATGTATGTATGTATCGTGTATATTGTGTGTGTGTGTCTGTCTGTCTGTCTGTGTCTGTGTATGGAAAGAGAAAAAGAGAATGACAAAATTCTTTTGTCCTTGGGGGATCTCAGCCTTTGCTTCAAGGGCTTCAACTCTTTGGTTGAGGCCCATGCATATTACGGAGGGTAATCCACTTTATTAAAATTTTACTGATTTAAATGTTAATCACATTAAAAAAAAAAAAATCTCACAGCAACATATAAACTGGGATTTGACCAAACAATTGAGCACCATAGCCCAGGCATGTTGACACATAAAATTAACCAGTGAAAGTGAAAGTGTTGGTCCTCAGTCACGTCTGACTCTTTGTAACCCCATGGACTGTAGCCGGCAGGCTCCTCTGTCTATGGAATTCTCCAGGCAAGAATACTAGAGTGGGTTGTCATTTCTTTCTCCAGGGGACCTCCCTGACCCAGGGATCAACCCTGGATCTCCAGCATTGCAGGCAGATTCTTTACCATTTAAGCCACCAGAGAAGCCCTAAATTAACCATTACAGATGTGGTAAAGGCTAAGGGAGAGAGAAGGGGCTGTGTTTAATAAGTACCTGCACAGACCACTCCTGTTTTCTCAACCCATTTCCTGAGACAAGTGTGTGTTCACGTGTCTGTTACTTCTTCTATTCATTTCCACTTGGTACTAATATTGGTACTTGCTAGAGTATGAGTAAAGCCAACCCAAAACTTAAAATAGTATTCACAGGAAGGGCCTCCAAGTCTCCCCATTCTTCGATTATATTTCCTCTTCCCTTTGTTCCTCCCTCGCTCACAAAGTCCTATTCACTTAGTCTCTATCTATTCCTTAGGCAAATTTCAAATTGCAGCCAAGTCTACTCTTTTTAAATAGCCCTCCTGATTTTGTCTCTTCCTTCTTTCATACAGCTCATATTCATTTGGATTTCTGGCAAAATCTTGGATTTATCCACAATATGAACAAGTATTTTACCAACACCACTTCTAAGGTCTCTTGCAGATCTAAAGTTCACTATTTCTCTGCTTGGTATCAAGTGAATCTTGAGAGTTGAGTGTTTCCAGAATAAAAAATGTGGGAGGGGGAGTTGGAAAATATGAGCCTGTTTAAGTGAAGACTGATTAAAAGGGAAAATATTCACATGGATATAAAAGTTCTCCTGTGTTCATTAAAAATAACAAAATCAACTATACCAAGAAAATTCCATCATCATATGATCCAAACTACTATTCTGTATAGTATAGCAAAAAAGTTTTCATGCACAGAAGGTATTTTAGTGCTTGCTCAATGAATGAGTAAAAATTTTTTTAAAATGTTACTTGGAAATGATATTTTTGTCAATATCTTAATAGAGAACATTTTTTAATGTCAGAGTTTTTTTTTTTTTTTTTCTTCTCCTTTTCTTTTTTTCTTTTTTTAAAGCTGAGCTTTAGGCCTTGTGAGTACAATATAGTAGATCCAAATCATGATTGACTGTTCAGAAAGAGCTGCACTTTAGCCAGGATGTAAGAGAAATAACTCCTTGGGGAGGCTTTATTTGATCTGAAAAAGTTGTATTATTATTACTATTATAAGAAAAATTGGAATATGATTTAATTGGGGATATAACAAACCATATGTGAAGTAACAGAATAAGAAACCAAAGTGAAAGACTGAATTTATTGAGAAAATGTCCTGTAAGCATAAAATATGATACAATTTTGAATTTTGAAAGACTGGAAATGGAAAAATCAGAGAAGATTTTAAATCTATAATGAAGAGTGTATAATGTTCTATCACTAATGCCAATAACTTAGAACACTTATAATTTCCATCTGTTGTCAACTAACTGACTTATAGTATTTTGTGTAAACTCTGTATATACAGGTGCACATATAAGCTTTCAAATAGTTATTTCAAGGTGCATAACCATGTGAGCAGAGAAGGCAATGGCACCCCACTCCAGAACTCTTGCCTGGAAAATCCCCTGGACCGAGGAGCCTGGTAGGCTGCAGTCCATGAGGCCACTAAGAGTCGGACATGACTGAGTGACTTCACTTTGACTTTTCACTTTCATGCACTGGAGAAGGAAATGGCAACCCACTCCAGTATTCTTGCCTGGAGAATCCCAGGGACAGGGGAGCCTCGTGGGCTTCCGTCTATGGGGTCGCACAGTCGGACACGACTGAGGCGACTTAGCAGCAGCAGCAGCAGCAACCATGTGAGGCTTCCCTGGTGGTTCAGAGAGTAAAGAATCTGCCTTCGATGCAAGAGACCCAGAGATCAAGCCGGGGAAGGTCCCCTGGAGAAGGAAATGGTTATCCACTCCAATATTCTTGCCTGGAGAATTTCATGGACAGAGAAGCCTGGCGGACTACAGTCCATGAGGTTGCAAAGAGTTGGACATGACAGCAACTAACAACAACCTGTACATACTTCAAAGTAAAGCAAAATCCTACAGTCCTTCAGATATAAGCAATTTGACCTATGATATCGGAATGGTACCTTTGTTTTCTGCTTTGTATCTTTGGTACCTTTGTTTTCTGTGGAAAATGTTTACTCTGAAAAGATAGAACTACATGATTCCTCTTGCTAGTCACGCAGACATCCTTTAAGAGAGCCTAGCATGAGAAGATCAAGTGTAGGACATGGAGAGGAACACACATTGTGGCTACTCTTTCTTTTTGCATTGGTTTAACATTTGAACAGAGGATGAGATGGTTGGATGGCATCACCAGCACAATGGACATGAGTTTAAGTAAGCCCTGGGAGTTAGTGATGGACAGGGAGGCCTGGCGTGCTACAGTCCATGGGGTCACAAAGAGTCGGACATGACTGAGCAACTGAACTGAACTGACTCAACATTTGGTAACTGTTTGCTGGACCAGGCAGAGATAATGGGAAACACAGAGAAATTCTAACTAAAAGACTCTTCTATGTTCCTCCCTATCTACACAGCTAACTCATGTTATAGCTAATTCACAGTGAGCACTCTGTTCCTAGAATAGGTCCTCTATCTACATTCTTTGAATGGCTAACTCATTGACTCAATAGCATTCACTGACACACTTTCTGGACAGAATGTTGGGCACATCCATACCTCTCACATTATTGAAACACAGATGTAGGGAAGCAAAACATGCCACCCCAAAATATCCCTTTGGAATCCAGATTACTTTGAGCTGAAATGATCAAGGCCCAAAAGACCCTGTAACCTTTGCCCATAGCCCTAACAGCCTGAAGATGTAAATAGAAGAACTTTTCCAGGAAGGGTCTATCACCACAGATAATTATGTGCTGTGCTTAGTTGCTTAGTCATGTATAACTCTTTGTGGCCCCATGGATTGTAGCCCACCAGGCTCCTCTGTCCATAGGATTATCCAGGCAAGAATACTGGAGTGGCCCTCCCCCAGGGGATCTTCCCAACCTAGGGATCGAACCCAGGCCTCCCACATTGCAGATGGATTCCTTACCCTCTGAGCCGCCGAGGAAGTCCACAGGTAATTAGAGTGCAAACTAGATATGTAGACAGTGTCTTCCCCAGGTATACATGTTACTAAACCACAACTGAAGAGACTTAGCAGCAGCAGCAGCAACAGCAGCAAACCTTGTTTGCTTTTCTCTCATTAATCTGTTTCATGTCAATTTAACTCTTAAGGTTGGAGGTATGTTACATATTCTGATTCCCAACTATACCCGTTTTATTTTTTTTTTTTTTTTTGTTTTTCTTTTGCTTCTTTTTTTTTTTTTTTTAATTTTATTTTATTTTTAAACTTTACATAATTGTATTAGTTTTGACAAATATCAAAATGAATCCACCACAGGTATACATGTGTTCCCCATCCTGAACCCTCCTCCCTCCTCCCTCCCCATACCATCCCTCTGGGTCGTCCCAGTGCACCAGCCCCAAGCATCCAGTATCGTGGATCGAACCTGGACTGGCAACTCGTTTCTTGCATGATATTTTACATGTTACAATGTCATTCTCCCAAACTATACCCGTTTTAAAGAAATTATTTTGATTTCCTTCATCACATAAAACTTCTGTCCCATTGAAACTATTAAACTGTCTACTCCTTTGTTTAGGATACCTGAAGCCAACACACCTCCACCCTCCATAAAATCGTCATATCTGGTTTGTGAAGTCTAGAATATACTCATCAGTTTCAGGGCTACTGTGCTCTGTCTTTCATGATATGAACATGCCTATTGAAGACAATATTTTATAGACATTAGTGTCAGGATCCACTGTGAAAGGAAATACATGTACATCACTATAATTTGTAAAGACTTGGGAATCACATTTATTTGTAGGAGAAAACAAATGCATCAAGAACTATTCTATTAGACCTACCTTCTCATAAGAACCAGGCATGTCTTCTCATCATGGCTGAAATTCCATTATGCTTGGTGTGTTTCTACAGATTTATACATGCTTTTTAATTCAAAGAAAGAGAAAAATCAACATCAATCATGGGACATTATGTAGCATCAGCACAATTTATTTGGTAGACTAAGAACTCAGAAGACTGAGGCAGAGATAAAAGAGAAGGAGAGTAACATCATATTTTATAGTTACTTTTATTCTAGTTGCCCGTCTGCTGAGGGCTCCTAGGTTTGCCCTCAAATTATGCTTAATTTTTGTTTTTGCTGTTTGATGCCACCCCTTCATTTTAGACTAAGAGAAACTCATATCTTTAGAATTCAATATTCATTTTCTAGTGTATTGTCTAGGTCAGTCTTCAGTTTGTAAAGACAACCACAGAAATACGACTGATTGATTCAACAAAAGTGAATAAAGGAGAGAATGGGAAACCAAGAAAGAGGAAAATTGGCAATACTTGATTTATTTCTATCAGAGTCAGAACTGATTTCCCCCAGTTCCTATTGAAGCTTTTAGAAAACAAACAATCACACAGGTGTATCCTAGCTGCAGAACTTGTTCAGGAAGAGGTCGCAGGGGCTCCTATTTTAGGAACATAAGGGAATTCATTGAGCATAAATGAGACTAAGACATGGAGGAGGGCAAGTCTGGCTACCACCAAGGCCCACACCCCAGGTTAGTAGCCAAATCAGGGCAGTGGCTCTTCTTTCTATCCAGGCCTCCTTGATTCCTTTCTGCATGAAGCCCTCATATCTATCCTGGGGTCCAGTACTCAGAAAGCTAGGCCAGCAAGTCACTGTTTCTCAGGAGTGAGGAAAAGCCCAGTATTCCTCCATAAAAGCGATGCCCTTGCACTCCACTACCCTTCACTATTCATAATCCAGACACTCAAGGGGGAGAAATGCTTCCATTCTCTTGCACAGTGCAAACACTACCTGTGAGTGGGAGAAATGCATCCTTGATCAGGTCACAGGGTCATAGCCTGGGGAGAACAGATTCCCTCCAGTGCTGGCTGTTGCCACCATGACCCTTCCTCCTGGGGAAGCACATCCAGGACGCCATTCTCACATCCAGGAGGCCATCAGAAGCCTCACCCATCTGGGCTTTAAGGCAAGTACCCACCAGGGTGCCAATACAGATAGGCTTCAGGGGCTACAGGAGGCTGTGATGGGGTAACAGAGATGGTGTGAGGTGGGAAGAGGAAGGGGAGGAGAGAAGGGGGGGTACCTGGGGAACCCCAGGTGAAGGGAAGACCGTAATTGGCCACTGTCAACCACACTCAACACTCCCTCTAGGGCCTTCTAGAAATATCACAGACCTGCCCAGGACAATAGAAGTAGAATCCAAGGTGGTTCTCAAACAAACTAAAAGATCAACCTTGACTTCTAACAAACAAAAGCTCAGCACCCTGTTACTCACTTTCTAGCTTTACTTTGACTTAGATTTCTTATATCTGTTTCCAGCCTATTTGTTCTTGATTACAATGAAACTTGGGCAAACAATGTACTTCACAACTTGCTTATCTTGCAAAACAGATGCAATAAAATAACCCAAAAGTGTTGTTTGAATACACTTGGATTTATATTTTTGTCTCTGTTCTTTCCCTGTTGATTTCTTGCTTCTTTAGATCTTTGTTCTGCCTGTCTTCCTCTCCTTTTTTCTTTTCCATCTTCCTTTATCTCTTTTTCCTTCTATTATTTCCTTCCAATTTTCCCTTCCTTCTCTCTTTTCTTTCTCCATCTCTTTCTATCTCTTGGTTGTTGGATACCAGACAGTGTGAGCTTCATATTCCACCTTTTGACTATGGGTAGGTAACCATGACTAGGCAGTAGATGAAATAATATCATAAATAAAATACTCTCAGGGCTGCTTTTATTTTTCATCTTCAGGTATCAACTCTATACCTAGGAACACATGTGAGTTTAAAGAGGTTTTCACTAGGCTAGACAATAAAGATATTTTTTTCTGTAAAAAATGTCTTCAGCAAACTAATTGTGACGTTATTGTTATTTAGCTTTTTCATTCTCCTTATCAATTATATGCGTGTGTGAACACCTGTCACATCACTGTTCTGACAAATTAGCATGGCCTCGCTTGAGGTTGTCCCCCACTCTATCTCTGAGAGTGGTTGCCTGTAAAATGGACACACAAAAGTTCTTGATGCATTTTTCTTATTAATATTTTCCCATTCTCTTTTGAAATTATGTTAGAAGGGTGTTTTTTTGTTGTCTTTGGAGACAAAGAGTACTATTTAAATATTTTGCCATCACTAACCGGCTGCAAGGAGGGAGGAAAAGCAATATATTCTTACATTTGTTTCCTTTAATGAGTTAAATGCTACTAGCTTTCCAGGCAAAAGGAGAAGAGGATGATTGATTATATAGCATCATTGACTCAATGGACATGAACTTGAGCAAATTCCAGGAGATCGTGGAGGACAGAGTCTGGCATTTATAGTTCATGGAGTTGCAAAGAGTTGGACATGAATTAGAGACTGAACAACAGCAATGTATAATATGGAATAATATATAATGTGATATAATGTATAATATAATATAAAATAAATGCCATGACTCAAGGAAAAGCTGTGAAAATCATAGCTCCAAACAATGCTGTCTACTTTCTTCTCAATACAAGGTAGAATTTGAAGGGCAATGCTCCATGATGAATGGCAGAGGGAAGAGGAATAAGACAGCAGTGTAGTTGTTGGGATTAGCTCCTCTCTGGGAAAGAAGCCATGAGAGGGAAAAAAAAACAACTCTTTAAAAGCAGTAGGTCTTGTCCAGTCTCTGGAAATTTATTTATCAGCTTGCATGGCTCAAAAGAAAATTTGACCAGAACTCTCCTTTCCCTTTTCTGTTCTGTGCAGTGGTCTTTGATCCTACCTTCAAATGCTATACTACTACTTATTTTAATTAAATTTGTCCTCAAAGTCAGGCATTTCAAAAGGATGCAACTGGCTGCTCTTCTTGTCTGCCTCTAACTTCCTGGTGTAATCTCTCTACTCTGTATTAAACTGGGTGGCATTTTTCCCATGGGTCACTGAGACAGTGCTAACTTTATTATATATATTTATTTTATTTTATTTTTTAACTTTACAATATTGTATTGGTTTTGCCATATGTCAAAATGAATCCGCCACAGGTATACATGTGGCGTTTATTATATTTTTATTATATTACATTTATTATATTTTTAATTTTGGTTTTCTTTATTCTTCTTTTCAATATTCTGTTAAGTCTATGAGTGAAATTTTTATTTTAGACAATAGGCTTTTCCTTTCTAGAATTTTAATGCTTGTTTTTACTATTTTTATTTCTTTGTCAATATTTCCCCATCTCTTTATCATTTTCCTTTTCTTTGAAGATTTGAAAGGAAAAAAATTTTCTTTAAGATTTTAACATATTTATAATAAGTGCTTTAAAATTTCTGTCTACTAACAATAACATCTGAATCATCTTGTATTAGGTTGCTATTGATTGTTTTTTCTCTTTATTATGTCTAGTAATTTTTTTCATTTTATAGTAGACATTACGGTTGATAAATTGTGGAGGCTTTTCCATTTTCTCTTATTTTTTCTGAATGGAATTTATTTTTGCTCTTATAACAGTAAACGTTGTTTACTAAAACTCCAAAGTCTGTCTCTTAGTAATTCATGCCAGAAGCATTTTGCACTATTTGCCCCCCTCTTTTTCTTCCCTCTTTCAGTATTCTTGATTTTGCTTTCTGCTAGCTAGGCCACCTGAAATATACTTTGCCTATAATAGTATAAAAATCAAATGAGTTATTGGGTAAAGTTTATATGAAACTTTTTGGACTGTCATCTCTGAGGCTTCCTCCTTTCTGGAATTTCTTCTCCACTCCCTAGCTACTCTGGAAATTCAGAACTCTGTTCTGTGGCAGCAGTTTGTTGCCAATGTCCTTTTATCTTCTCTCACTGTGCTAAACATCCCTAATATTTGATTTTGAGGCACAATATTCCTAGTAGAAGTATTTACTGTTAAAGTTCCAGTATTATCAAACTAAGATCCCTACATCTTTCATACTTTCGCATCAGTATTCCTCGAAGTTCAGTATTCAGATGAACAAGACTGCTTATTTAAACCACTTTCAGTGTCTAGAAAGAATACTCAAACTCTACTTTCCTATGGCTTTCCTTCCACTTCCTCATCCTTTACATTGCCATTGCTCCTCTTCTAATTTTCTCTTTCCCCACCTGACTCCATGCATTTTCTACACTTTGTTTCCTGCCTCTGCCTTTTTTGTTTTCTAATTTACTTTTCTTTCTTTCTCGTTTCTTCATTTAAAAGAAATATTTCTTTTGCATTTTGTTCATTAATGAGGTTATACCTTTTCTCACTGTATTGAAAAGTTATTTGCCATCAACTTCCTTTATTCAAGGTATCAGTCAGCTTTCCACAACAGCTAAAGTTCTACAGTTCTGAACGGAAGGGCTATAGGGGGTTTGGGGGAACTCCCTTTTTACAGCAAAGATTTTGAATTTGTGGTGGAATATTGTTTCTATTTACCATAATATATGCTTCCTGTTACATGACAAAAAGAGAGCTAATCACTCTGTTTAACATTTCCTATCCCCCACCCCAAGACACACACATACACTCCCTCCCCGACCCCCCACACACATACACACGGAGGGAAAAGGAACACAGGATGCCGTCTCAAAGAATTAGAAGTGTACCGGGGAAGAACACCTCTTAAACAAGGACCACAAGTTTTTAAGTATCTATGTGACTTAGCTCCACACTTAATTATGCCTCTGCTCAGATGAAATTATTTCAGGGACACCTTCCTGGGCAGCCTAACTAAAACAGAAAACCCAGGGCAATATGTTGCCTTCACTCTATATTTTCCTTCTTACTATCACTAGATGATTATCTATTTATTGCTTGTTTATAATATTTGTTTACATCTATTTGTCATCTTCTGCAAAGTTGTATTTGCTAGAACTTCTTCATTGAATATAAGGGCATTTAAAAAAAAAAAAAACTATTCAGCACTAAGTCTAGAATATGGTACCTGTGGACAACTGTTGAATAGAAATTGAATAGATTATGTGTTTCTAAGCCTAAACGGTCTTGTCACATCAAGTCTGTAATCTAATCCATTTCACCTATGAGCCACAGTTATTCAAATTTCTTCTCTGTTCAAAAAATTTGAATGACTATTTTACATTTCAGATTAGGAAATCTTGTAAAGCCAATAACTGATCTTTCAGTATATTTCAGCTCAACTTTAAAAAATATAAACCCTCTCTGTTTTCTGATTTATACCCTGCACTAGAATCACATTTGACCTTTTGGCTACCTATCTTGAACATGTTTTCTTTTTGGTTTGTATTCCACTCTCCCTATATCTGCAATTTCTGACTCACCATTTGAATTCTGTGTTACTTATGACTTGTTTAAATACCTATAGATATTTCTTTGATGTTCTCTTATGGCATAGACTACTTTTTGACTGTTTTTTTGTGTGTGTGTGCATTGCGCTATTCACCATTATACTCCAGTAGCCATGTCTTGCTCATCTTTCCATATCTCCAGCATCTCATAGAAAGAATATCTCAAAGCAAAGATTTCATAAACTTAATACAATAGAGTTGTTCCAAAGTGGATTACAATTATTTTAATGATGGATAGGCTTAATTAGCATCATAGATCTTGATCTGGCCTCCAAAGAAAGTATAAATATTGGACTGATGGAGGCAGAGAATAACTGCCTTCCTTACTAGGCAACAGGAATCCTATAACTCAAGGCACAGAAAGGACATGGCATTTTTAAGGAAGGCAGAGAGGTACACTGACCTAAGAAAAATGCCAGGGATTATGTCTTGTTGCTACAGTTTCCTGGAAGCATAGACTAAAATAAAAAAGTTTAACTCTCATATATTCTGTCTTGACGCTCTTGAATTTGGGGGCTATTCATTTTTGTACTGAGACCCCTTTGACGGGAAGCATCAGACTGTATTGGAAAGGTGATAAAAGCTTTGGCATGCAGTTCTACCAAATAAGACCTTGCAGAAGATGAACAGAGGAAAGGAGCCTGGCAGCTATATAATTGAAAGGGAGGGAGGTGAATCAGACATTGTATGTCCTAAGGAATCACATATAGTGTAAGCAGTTCACTGATCTGTATCAACACATTAATGATTTATGTAGCTTTTAATTTACAACACAGACATATCTAAAATAATCAGGTAGAAGTAGGTATTAAAAATTCACTGCATGGGTCATAAAATGATTAGTTATTCAAGTGACTTCAGATTTGTATTTCATTAAGGAATAATTTTAATTTACTTTTAAACAGTTTATATACAGAGATTTAAGAACTCTTGCAAGACGATTATGCATACTCCAGCTTTTATGTATCCAATATATTTGAGACACTTGCATCTCCTTTTTTTCTCCTTGCAAGCAGTATTAATTTGTTTGAGAGCACACATCCAAAAAATATGGCTCAATAATTTAGCAAAAACAACTTTAATTTATAGAAAATGCTTGGCATTTCTTTCATTATTACTTCTATTATATGCAGTTCATATGGATTTGGGATCAGAGGGGATCTCTTTCTGCTTCAAGTGTGAAACTAAGTTATCTAGTCATTTCTATATCTCCTGGTCACTCATGGTAAATTCTCAACCTTTTATGTCACAGTTACCTTCACAGTATCATATAAGGTTATTTTTACAAGAAATCTTAGAAATTTTTTGCTCCAACTTTTTCATTTATAGATTAAAAGTTGGCCTTAAGTGGTGAAGTGATTTGTTTAAATGCTCACAGGTGGATGGAACTCAAGTATCCTGAGTATATGCTGAGTATATGCCTCACCATATCTTGAGGTTCATTAGCTCCATCTTAGCTGTTGAAGCTATTTCTACTGTTTAAAAAGCCAACTTGCTGGTTCACTGGGAGTGTTTATTTTCTGCCTCCTTCCTGATCAAATACTGTAGCAATCTGTAAAAACATAACCAGGCTAGGGGCAGTTTAACTTGAAATTAATCTTATCTAGGCTATTAAGCACCTAGTTTCTCTGGTTCTGCAATTCTATCACAATAAACATTTTGAGATGCTGTTATCAACTCCAAAAACTAACACAATTATATAAAAAGCTTAGCCATTATCAAACTTATCTGGAAGGAAATGTAGCTCATCATGTCGGCAGCATCTCTGTCCTCAGACTTTTTTTTCTCTTTCTTTTCCCCCCCTAGTTCTTTATTCACTCCATGCTCTTCCCTGGATCTCCTTAGCTCTTGCCTTCAATGGACGGCTGTCATGTGGAACTTTATTGAGAGCCTTCTGAAGCTCATGATAAATCATGCCGCATGCATTGACACTGTCAACCTTGTCTATAACCTTCTCAAAGTCAAAGAAGTTTGGCAGATTTCTGCTCTTGCCTAGATGAGGTTTTTCTCTATCTCTCTGTAGAAGATGATAAGTCTTGTACCTTACATGCTGAACAAAGTTTCTATTTTTGACACAAGTTATAAATGCCAAGTTAAATGATCCAGTGAACATTTACTTAAAATATGTAACTTGTGATACATAAGTTATCCATGCCAGGCTAATGTTCTCTTTCTTTGTCTGTCAACTCCACATATTACTTCTAAAATCTTCCGCCTCAGATCCCCATTTTGTCCTTAAAAATTAAGGATAGCAAATGACAATTTAAACATTGAGTTATACATTAGCACATTCAGTGATGTGCCAAATATCCTAAAACCAGACTTGAAAGTCTCACAGCATTTACTGCTCTCTCTCTACTTTTGCCATCTGGAGCTCATCATGCCGACTCCAGTGATCATTCTGTGAGGAGTTCTAGGGCTCTATTTAGTGAAAGAAGATGCTAAAACTAACTTTTGTACAACCTTTTTGAAATGGTATTTTTATATAAACTCCAATTTCTGCAGTTTGCTTTTGTTCACTTAAAATTTATTGTAAGGTATTTTTTAATGATTATATTTCATCCCTTAATTTTCCAGCGTTTTCATTCATTTTATAGCTTTTCTATAACTTCATAATCCATTTTATGCCTACACCACCAGTTATTAAACCAGCCTGCCACTAATGGATGTTGAGGTTGTTTCCATTTTGCAATACCTTTGTTTTTGATCTCAGGTCTGTCTCTTACTTCTCTAACTTTTGGAGGTTTCCCTTTGCAGGTGCTCACTCAGCTTAATTTTAGGATCCTCTATAACTCAAACCCTGGCCTCCCTCCCATCTCCAACCTGATACCAAAAGCATAACCTGCTCTTCTCTAATAATAGCCACTTTATCCAATGAAACTTTATACTTTTTAATTTTAACTCCTTTGATTTAACTCCTAAGTGATCCTTTGCCTGACACTCTTTGGGCATAATTGTCTTTTCCATGGAAAAGTTTCTTGTCATTCATTCAGCTGTCCTTGACACTCTGGCCTGTGCTCATTCTGTAGTCTCTGACTTCTTAATGCCCTATTGCAATCTGAGCCCTTGACAAGAGGGACTGGGTCTTAGCATCCAGGGGTCCTCGGAATGCTATCCTGAGTGCCTTGCACTTAGCGGGCACTCACAGAGTATTTTTAGATTGGAAGAACATTAAATTGATCTTGTCTTCACATCCATTTAGATGATATATCTCTTTGCTTCGTGTCTTTCACTGCATTGCGTGTGTTGTATACACTCACACACACGTGATATATTCATAAGCATTTATATCTGTTGCATGCATGCATGCTCAGTCACTCCATCATGTCTGACTCTTGGAACCCCATGGACTATAGCTCACCAGGCTCTCCTGTTCACGGGATTTTCTAGGCAAGAATACTGGAGGGAGTCGCCACTTCCTCCTCCAAGGGATCTTCCTGACCCAAGGATCTAACCCACATTTCCTGTATGTCCTGTATTGGCAGGCAGATTCTTTACCACTCTGCCACCTGGATTCTTTATCACTGTCTCACTGAGGAATCCCATTAAATGAGAGAGATCAAGCACTGGAGGTTGAGGAATGTATTTAGATGCTCCAGTTAATACAGTAAGCACTGTCTGCTGATGTTGTATCCATTGTCTAGTTCTCATTTGTAATCTCATCCAGTGCAGACATCAGATTTTAAATTATTTTTCATTCAATTCTGAGACTATCCCAGTATTCTACACATGATAATATTTAATAGATACCTGTTGATTGGTATTCCTGGGGATAATAATCATAACACTTAGTAGCCATAAGGGATGTTCAACCAATCAAAATAGATGTTGGTCATAAATATTCCATAAAGTTATACCTGTGCATACTGCCATAATATCAGCCCTGGATATCCTGTAAAGAAAAATAAAACTTATATACTAATTAATTAGAATCCCAGAATATCCAGATTGCAAAAATAAATTTACATAGAAGAACACTCTTAATGTGATGGGAAGTGAGATTAATCTCACAAGTATTTATTAAAAATAATTATATCCTGGGTTGGTTGGTCCAGGCATAGTCTAAATTCTTCCTGTTCATCTAATATACATTTTCCTTCTGTTCTCTTTTTAACTAAAGAAATTGCATATGGAAGGAAATGACTAAATCTAAGGCAATATCAGAGAGATAATTTGACAGTTCTGAGTTGCTGGAATTACCCAAGTAGTTTCCCTGAAGCCTCTAGTCCTGGAATGTACTAGAGATATGCTATTCTTATGAAGATTAAGGATTCCAGTTAAGAAAACTTGCTCTATTTTCCAAAATTTGAGTGTTGGTATATCCTCATAATGGTAAACCAGGGAGGCCCTGTTGATTTTAGTTTCAAGCTATAACTGAGACTTGTATTCTAACTAATACAGTTCATTGTCAATGAGCTAAATCCATGTGGAGAAACTAAAAACCAAAGCTGGGAGACTGAATACCAATGCAAATGCCAAAGAGTTAAAAATATATATATATATATATATATTTTTTTTTTTTTGGCAGAGGTGTAAACAAGAAAGAAACAGTTCTAGATAGGAACCTGGCAAAAAAGACCAGGCAGGAACCTAGGTTATATCCCTGGGGCATCTTTTATATTCATCTCTGTTTAGTTTTGGCTGCAGAGCTTCTAGGGGTGATCTGTATTCAAGGAAGACAGGAGACTTCTTCTTGAGTATCAGGAGATACTGACTTCAGTATCTGAGTTCTAAAACAATAAACGTGTTCATCCTTTCTTTTGTTATTTACTTCAGTGAGCATCCTTCAGGTCTTACCAAGTGCTAGGCTGGTGCTGGGCAGGGGGTTTTCAGTGAGAGCTCTTCAGAGAATCTCTGCCCTCAACACTTTACTCAAGAGAGGAAGTAGGAGGAAATGGACAAACATAAACTAACAATCAGGTAAATTTTAGGTGATAATGAGTGCCAAGAAGAAAACAAATGAGTAAGGTATGGAGAAAGAGGGGGGCTTGGTGGTTCAGCAGTAAAAAATATGCCTACAACGCAGGAGCCGCAGGAACTGTGGGTCCAATTCCTAGGTTGGGAAGATCCCTGGAGGGGGGCATGGCAACCAACTCCCAGTATTCTTGCCTGAAGAATCCCATGGACAGAGAAGCCTGGCAGGCTACAGTCCCAGGGGTTGCAAAGAGTTGGACACGACTGAAGTGACTTAGCATGCACATAGAGAAAGGGGCAGGGCCCAGAGAACTATTTCAGTGAACACTGTCCAAAGAGGTGGTGACCTTAGAGCTTAGGAAAGGAAGCCATGAAGCCATCTGGAGGAGGCTATCCTTGGAAGAGACAACAGAAAGTGTAAGAGTTTCCCCCTAGGAGGCAGCTGTCCTAATCACAGAATAGCAACAAATAAAGAGCAGTATAATGAATTTACAGAGTGGGAGTGTAGCACGAGTAACAGAGGTAGGCAGGGGACAGAGTGGGGTCATCCCAAGTGCAATAGGAAGCACGGTAATGTTTAAGCAAGGGGGTAGGGTGAAATGGTGTAGGTCCTAAAATGATAGCTGGTCACTATGTGAGGAAAAGGGAGAGATGACCATGAACAGAAGTAGGGAGATGAGTTATAGAACTACTTTGTTAGTCTGGCTAGAGGTGATGGAGATGAGGTAGGGAGGAAGTGTGCTGAAATATGGTCTGATTCAGTGTATGTTCTAAGGGCAGAGTTGAGAGTGCTTACTGGTTCATGTGTTGGATGAAGGGAAGGGAAGGGAAGGCTTGTCATTTGTCTTTATGATTAAAACAACTGAATGAATAGTAGAAGACATTGGGAAGATCTCATTGAAGACAGAGTTAAATCAAGAGTGTGGCTAAGGACACATTAAGGCTGAAATGTCTTTTATACATGTAAATAGGAAGCCTAAAGTAGATGAAACTGTGAGACTGCAGCTCAGGAAAATGTAAAGGTAATAAATATTTTTTATAACTTGTATATATAAGTACATATGTAAGTACTGTGGTGTTGGAGAAGACTCTTGAGAGTCCCTTGGACTGCAAGGAGATCCAACCAGTCCATCCTAAAGGAGATCAGCCCTGGGATTTCTTTAGAAGGAATGATGCTAAAGCTGAAACTCCAGTACTTTGGCCACCTCATGTGAAGAGTTGACTCATTGGAAAAGACTCTGATGCTGGGACGGATTGGGGGCAGGAGGAGAAGGGGACGACAGAGGATGAGATGGCTGGATGGCATCACTGACTCGATGGACGTGAGTCTGAGTGAACTCCGGGAGTTGGTGATGGACAGGGAGGCCTGGCGTGCTGCGATTCATGGGGTCGCAAAGAGTCTGACACGACTGAGCGACTGAACTGATCTGATGTAAGTACTATGTTATAGCATATTATCTAGAGAATCCAAAGTTGTAGTTTTGTATTATTTTTTGTTACTATCTTTTTCCATCTCTATTAATATAACTTGTTCTGTTGCTTCACCTTCTTTTGGCCCTAATTTACCTGCGTGCTTGTTCAACATCTTAAAAGTATTTATTGAATACCTGTTTTGAAAATGATTAAGAAGTCCAATAAAACTCTATTTTTCTGTATTCTTATGTTTAAAATAATGATGAGTGGTTGTTATCATTTTGGTCTCTAGGTTTTTAAAAGCCCTTGAGATCCTTGAGAGATTTAAGGAGGAATCCTTTGAAGGCCAAGGTACTGAAAATTTTCAACCCTGGATGCATATTAACATCTTTGAGAAGTTCTTAAAAAATACTGATGCTGAGATTCCACTTAAAACTGACTAAATCAGAATCTGGGTGACTCCAATAGTTTGTATCCCATGAAAACAACCAGTAGTTTAAAGGAACTGGGTTATTAAGTAGCCAAATGAGACATATTTAATGTTTCTATTTATGTTATATACTACAGTAGATACTGTAAGAGATGTATAATATTCAACCCTTCTCATGAGAAAACTCATACTATAGTTGCTAAAATAGAAACTATCAAATTACTTTATTGAGATAGAAGGTAAGACTAATATCTAAAAATTATAAAAGTACTTATACATAGATAAAAGTAAATCTGAACAAAATTGTTGTGGAAATTTATATGAAGTTTCCCAAGATGCTGCTCCTGTGCAAAATCATTTAGAGAAACTTCTCTCTGGAAAAATGTGTCACATTTGCTGGAATATCTTCTATGCTAATAAAGCTTCATCCAATTGGATGGTTTTATGTTTTAAGAAACAGTCATTTTAGAGATAAATCTGGAGAACTTAGGTAAAAAAAATTTTTTTTTGAGGAAAGAGTGATTCTGAACAACTCTTACTTTTGGATTATAGTACAGTTCTGAGACCATTTTTATACAAGCTGTTTTTATTCAGTTGCTAAGTCAGTGTCCAACTCTTTGCAACCTCATGGACAACAGCATGCTAGGCTCCCAAATATTTAGAGGTACTAAACATATTTTAAGGATGGCAATATCTTTGGAATTCAGCATATGCTGACAAAGATCTGTCTAGTCAGAGCTATGATTTTTCCAGTAGTCATATATGGATGTGAGAGTTAGATCATACAGAAAGCTGAGCACCAGAGAATTGATGCTTTTGAACTGTGGTGTTGGAGAAGACTCTTGAGAGTCCCTTGGACTGCAAGGAGATCCAACCAGTCAATCCCAAAGGAAATCAGTCCTGAGTATTCATAGGAAGGACTGATGCTAAACCTGAAGCTCCAATACTTTGGCCACCTGATGCGAAGAACTGATTCATTGGAAAGGACCCTGATGCTGGGAAAGATTGAAGGCAGGAGGAGAAGGCGAAGACAGAGGATGAGATGGTTGGATGAAATCACTGACTCGATGGACGTGAGTTTGAGCAAGCTCTGAGAGTTGGTGATGGACAGGGAAGTGTGGTTTGCTGCAGTCAATGGGTTCACAAAGATTCGACCATGACTGCGCTACTGAACTGATATACCCTCTCAATGTGCCTATTTTGGAAGACATTTGAATTCAGTAGAGCTGATTTGCATCTTTAGAAATAATTAATGATAGTACTATATATTTCAATATCATACTGATTTGTATTGAATAGCATCATTGGTTCAGGACATACTTCCAATTTTAAGACAGAAACAGATGAGAAAGAAGGTAATGCTGATCATATTGTTCTCACTGGTCTTCCATAACTGTCAGATGGGAAGACGTGGGCCTTTGGAGGCTTCATGGTCTTGGTCTTTGTGGTCTGGATTCTGACTCCTCTCTTTCATTGTCCCTCCTTCCAGAATCACTACCATCAACAGACAAGCTAGACATGAATCAGATACCCCAGAGAGTCTTATCATTTGCAGAAGAGAGGCAAGTCCCTTGTGAAGCCTGAGATTATGAGCCTACTTCAATCCAGGATTCTGGGTCCTGGATTCCACGACAGATTCCTGGGTTTGAGTCATCAAAAAGATTCTGGGTTGGCAGGCTGTAGGGACCTGGACATCATGGAGAAGAGATTGAAATAAAGAAGTTTCAGCTTTATTTCAAGAGAATCTAAAATGGCCATCCTAGAACATTTCTATACCTTTTTAAAAGAAACACATATCTTATACTATGAAATTTAGATATGGGGTGTTTCTTTGGAGAACCATCCAAAAAGTGATTCTCTTGCCCCTCCTTATCACTTGGGGAACATGCAGCACTTAAATATTTAGGACCCTTAAAGGCAGATCTTATTTTAGAATTACAAATTCTTCCTTTCTCTGAAAGGTTCAAATTCAAGTCCCTTTTCCAGAAAGGGCTTTGAGTCATCAAAAAGATGATGGTTTTGGAGAGTATAGTGCTGGCATTAAGATTCTCTTTGCTTTCATAAGTCTAATAAGTTTACATTTGCTTGATCAAAATGTTTTTTGGTCAGATTTTTTAGAAAGTTGACAATCAATATTAAAAAAAAGAAAAAAGTAACCTGATTAATAGTAGCAGTAATCATGAATCATTGTCATTCCAAGTCAACTTTCTTATGATGGCTGATCACTGAATCGGATGATTTTGGGGACCGTTTTAGCTCTGGGAATCTATGATAATGCTTTTGTAGTCTGTAGGAAAGCAGTTCTACCTTGGCCTTTTTTATTTCCTTAAATTTATAATTGTTAGTCACTGGCAATTTTGATTAGTGTTTTGTTTGTTTTTCACTTTCTCCTCATTTCTTTGGCCTCTAATATTACTTGGAATATATTACTTTTCCATTTTTTTCTAGTATTTGTTTCACAGTTAGCATCACTGAAAGTAACTAGACACTATTAGTGATAATGATGCAGCTTTTGGATTACCTTATGCTTCACATTTATGGTAACAGAGTTTTCTATCTCCCAGGTATGTCTGGGAAAGTTCACATGCTCACAGGTGTAGAAATGATTTTAAAAAAGAGAGATGGAGAGAGGCATTCAGATGTGATGATTGTGTGTGTGTGTGTGTGTATGTACACATTCTTTCATGATTGCTATTTTATGAAAAAGGAAACAAGTCTAGAGAGGCTAAATAAGTTATCTAAAGTCATATAGTTAATATGTAGCAGAGATGATATTCAAACAAGTTTAATAGATTTTGGAATATTTTAAAAATGTAGATTATTATGTCCATTATTATTACTGTTGGATTTGTGTTAATTAATTTTTAGTCCTTAAAAAGTGTTTTATACTCTGTGATTTTTTGATGTAATTTAAAAAAGAATGTATTACAAAAGAAACCATTAATGGGAATGAAGTTGGAGGGTGTTGATAGGGAGATTGGATGCTCAGGGAAACATGTTTGAGCCTGTGGTTGAAGAAACCCAGGGGATCAATTGTTATGAATTAAGGAATATGGAGGGAGAAAAAGTTAACTGTGCCTTGAAATGGAATATATACACAGTGGATCAGTTGTTGTTTAAAGAATCTTAGAACACTAAATTTGGAAGGGACTTTCCCAGTCATTGAAAAGATATAAGTGTTCAGACAGTGAGACATTTGGGTTACTGAGTATTGTATCAGGGGGCTTACTCAGGTAACCACTGGTAGGTACCAGCTGGGTAGGGGAATAAAGATGCTGACGTGTCGAGAGAGGGTCTTTGCATTTGTCATTTTAGCCCTAAAAGGATTTTAAGAGTTCTGTGAGTCCACTTTGTTCATTATCCAGATGAATTTACAGACCCAGGGGCTTAGTTGGATGGCCATGGTCCCCAAGACAAAAATCCAGTTGTCCAGCTGCCCCTTCAGTGCTTTTGCCAGATCCCCCCTCTTCTGCTTCCCTGTAGTGGAAATTCACCCTGGGAGGTGCTGCTGCTCCCATCTAACTTTGGCATGACATCTGCCTGCTCAGACACAGTTTCCTCCTCAAGCTTGGCGCTGAGAAGAGCGTGACTGCACACCTTCCTAGGGAATGCGGGAAGACAGATGCTGTCTGAGGAGGCGGCTGGGAGTCCTTTCCCTCACCGGCACCCGGGGAACCTACAAGTACGCAGGCCTGTGTTAGTGTATTCTCAGAGCTCAGTGCTAATAACACTCTGTGGTGAGACCTTTCCCCAGAGGCTGTGATCTCCCAGGTGGCTGTTGCTTCTAAAACTGGCCCTCCGCTCTATTCTTCTTGAAGAGAAATCTCTTGGGAATATTCCGCTTAGAGGGACATTCAAGAACAGCAAGTAGCATTGGCTTCTTCATCTCAGAATGAAACTAACCTCAGTCCACCCTCAACAAAAGAGTATGAACAGCAAGAAGTGGTTCAGGAGAAGTTCTGTGTGTGACCTTGCCACATACAGGAATTTAAATCATGCTTTTTTTTTTTTTTTGGATAGACACACAGGATTACATCTCTTAATATCTGGTAACTGTTTTGAGAAGGGAGTGGATAATAATTGATTAGAGTATAGAGGTTTTGTGATTTTTCTTATTTAAACCCACAGAAATAAAACAGGCTTCAGGGAACAGTATGATGTGGTGGCAAAGCACAGGAGGGAAAGACTTCATCTTTGTCAGTCCTCGCTACCTCTCCTCCTCATGATTGCACCGTTCTTTAGCTTTGTTATTTTTATGTTAGTTATCTCGCTAGCCATGTGTTCTCCTCTTGGTAAAATAGACATCATAACTAATAGTAATTGGTATCTTCGATTATGCACATTCTCTGAAGTTACTTTGCAGTATCTTGTTTAAAAACAGCAATGGGGCTGATAGTATTATCCTTGTTCACTAAATGAGAAGACTACACCTGAGAGAGATGAGATGAATTGTTTATTCTTGTGGAAGCCACTGGTGGCACTGTGCCTTGATCTCTGGCCATCTGATGCTGGGGCCAGCACCCTCTCAAATATACCAGTCGTGATGGTCAAAGAGAGCCCCACCACCAATCACTGCATTGTACCTCAACTGGGTCCCCGACTTCCCTGACTGTCAAGAACATTGAGTAGGTGGTCTTGAAGTTGTCCAATGAAAGGATTAATGCACTCCTGTCAAAAGTAGCTTTAAAATTCTGATTAGAAATCACTCTCTCTTGCACTGAATTTGTCTCAGGAAATAGAGAAAAGAGAAGCTGTTTAGAGACGTGGTTAAATCCCCAGGTTTGGCAGTCAAGCTGCCTGTGATTAAAGATTGGGTCTGATGTTTTATAGCTGGTTCAAAAATGGGAAAGGAGTACATCAAGGCTGTATACTGTTACCCTGCTTATTTAGCTTATAAGCAGAGGGCTGTTGTTGTTTAGTCAACAACAACAACTTGAGCCTCTTCCTTTCTTCTCTTGGCCCTTTGCCCTTGGTTGTTGTTGTTCAGTCACCCAGTCATGTCTGACTCTTTGCAACCCCACGGACTGCAGCACGCCAGGCCTCTCTGTTCCTCACCATCTCCTGAAGTTTGCCCAAGTTCATGTCCATTGCATCAGTGATGCCATCCAACCATCTCTCATCCTCTGATGCCCTCTTCTCCTTCTGTCCTCAATCTTTCCCAGCATCACAGACTTTTCTAATGAGTCAGCTGTTCACAGCACATGACCAAAATGCTGTAATTTCAGCTTCAGCATCAGTCCTTCCAACGAGTATTCAGGGTTGATTTCCCTTAGGATTGATTGGTTTAATCTCCTTGTTGTCCAAGGGACTGTCAGTAGTCTTCTCCAGCACCACAGTTCAAAGGCATTGATTCTTTGGTGCTCCGCCTTCTTTGGGGGCTTCCCTGGTGGCTCAGATGGTAAAGAGTCTGTTTGCAATGCGGGAGACCAGAGTTCAGTCCCTGGGTTGGGAAGATCCCCTGGAGAAGGAAGTGACAACCCACTCCAGTATTCTTGTCTGGAAAATCCCATGGACAGAGGAGACTGGTAGGCTACATTCCATGGGGTCGCAAAGAGTCGGACACGACTGAGCGACATCACTTTCACTTCCCACCTTCTTTATGGTCCACCTCTCACAATCATACATGATCACTAGGGAGATCATAGCCTTGACTATACGGACTTTCGTTGGCAGAGTAATTTCTCTCCTTGCCTATGACTGAGCACATGCAATGCCAAAGGTGATTCCAACTTCCTCTATCCCACATGAAAAATTACTATCAAGTTTGATAGTGTCACTAATTCCACGGATCATGTAGAGACCTGACTGCACCAGCATTAGCACACCAAGAAGCCCACATTACATGTACGTCAAATCCCAGGTGAAGTATCACGGGCAAGAATCAGGAAATCTTTAGTAAATGAAATTCAGGGGACTTTTCCCTCAAAAATTGTTATTTTACAAATGAGAAAAGTGAGAATCAGAGAGATTTAAATAAATTTGTCCAAAATCAGAGTTTCACTCATTGGTTTTAATTGTTTCTAGAATTTCATTTCTGTATGCATTTCCCCACAAAGAAGAAAACAAGGAATCATTTTCCTTTCATAAAGAGAGAGAGAGAAAGACAGAAGCAAAGCAACAGAATTTATCTTTATGAAAGCAAATTCTGTAGATATTTTGCCAAAAAGGACACATAGTGAAAATGGATTAGTTCATTTGAGTGGTTTGTGGAAAATATATATTTCCCGAAGCAGGTGGTGCTATCAAAGTGAATAGGGAGAAAAATGTCGTGTATGAAAAATATTTTTTTCAAAATGCTATTTTTCAAGTCGAAAGGGAAATGACACAAAATCCTACCACTGACTCTGACAGCATATTCTAATGGGTTCTGGCTATATTTTGAAGAAACACACACCTACATACAAACAAACAAACATTTTCAAAAAGGATATGTATAGAAAACCCTGGAGGTTTTACATTTGTTAGACAGAAGGAAAAAAAAGAAAAGAAAGAAAGACAAACGGCCTGCCAGATAATGAGATGAGTGAGCAAGTAAGTCATTGGAAACTCACAAAATGCTCTTTTTGGAGACATTTCTAGCACTGTTGATATAGGCAGAGGAACATGGATAGAATAAGAAGCAAACCATTACCCCATGGGCATTTTAGCAAAATCGCAGAATTCAGCACTTAAAAAAAATAGCTCCATGGATTAATGTGCAAATTAATTTCCTTTTAGTGTATTTTTATCTTATTTTTTATTTTTTTCTTTTTAAACTAGTAGTAATTCAATTTAACAAACATTTACTGAGTTCTGGTCATAGAATGTGGTTTGAACCATAGTGGACATTAAAAGGCATTTGAAAAGACCAGAAACGATGGGAAAATGCACTCATTCAGTAGGAGAATTAGCCTATTCCATTATGTACTAAACTATATGTCAGTCTCTGCTTTCCATAGAGACCATGTAATTCATCATCCTCACAGGGATACTTTTTTCATCTTTCTATTGAAAGATAATCTACATACCCCAAAGTGCATATATCATAATTATACAGCCTCATGCCATTTTTCTCTGTGCTCATGGAGTTACCACTCTGTCTGTTGGAAGGGCCAGCCTATCTTTTTCTCCATCTGGACTGGGTGTTCTGTGTGACAGCCACAGTAACAGCTGTGCTGTGCTGTGTCTGTGTCACCCAGAGGGGAAAGGTGAGATTGCAAGCTCAGGGGCGCCCTGTTCTAAGGTTCTGCTTCCTCCTCTGACCCTCACTCACCTGGGCTTGTGGGCTCCAGGATGCAGCTGCTCTTCATTTCTAAGCATCCTGAGGACTCAAGTCTCAGCTCTTGAGTGTCGTTCATCCTGATTCTGGCACATTCTCTAACAAATTTCCCCAATTCTTTTCATTTCTGCCATACAATTTAGTACCTAATTAAATATCTACATTTTCTGGTCACTGTTGGCTTTGTAAGTAATTACATAATACAGCCCCTAGCAAATTGCAAGTACTAAGTGATTGAAATCCCTACTTGAACTTCCTTGCGGGGTTACATGAAGTCTTCCTAAGAGGGCTTAGGTAATTTTCCTGACAAATTTGAGCAGGGTATTGCTCTTTAATCCTCACATGAGTAATGCATTGATGTCTGTGCAGTGTCTCAAGCTAGAACACTCAGAAATATCACAAATAATTTCACCAATCTCATGCTTAGTATGCACTGAGGCAGCATCTTGTTAGTTAAATATCCTAAATCTATAGTGATTATGGGGAGAAGGCAATGGCATCCCACTCCAGTACTCTTGCCTGGAAAAATCCCATGGACGGAGGAGCCTGGTAGGCTGCAGTCCATGGGGTCGCTAAGAGTTGGACACGACTGAGCGACTTCACTTTCACTTTTCACTTTCATGCATTAGAGAAGGAAATGGCAACCCACTCCAGTGTTCTTGCCTGGAGAATCCCAGGGACGGGGGAGCCTGGTGGGCTGCCATCTATAGGGTGGCACAGAGTCGGACACGACTGAAGTGACTTAGTAGTAGCATAGTAATAATGTGTATCGCTCTTCATTCTGTTCATAGCACCAATTGTCTTGCTGTTCACATGGTTTGTTTAACCCAGGGTACCAAGGCATGAGTTGAGAGGCTGGAAGGAAACTCCAGGAGCCATAGGAACTGCAGACACGTTTTTTCTCTCCTGGGGGGCATGGCAGCCATAACACAGCCTCTTTCCTGGCTGACGCAGCAACTGTAGCAGCAGCCACAACCTCACTATAATGTAGCCATAACATAGCCATGATGTAACCTCATATAACATAACCATGATGCCACTCCAATGTACACCCAACGGCAGGGCTTTCTTGGTGAAGCTCTTACAGGAATACCCCACAGAGTAGACTGCAACCAAGCGAGTACCTCATGACATGCATGCACAGTGACTCAAATGATCTCAGTTGTTACACAGTCATTATTTAGAAAACATGGGCTGAGAAAGCCTGAATATTCTGTCTTGGCTAACCTGCTCTTTCCCTACGCAATGTTTCCTCATCACCATAGCTAATATCCTCTCCTGGTTCAAATCATCAGTTCTTTTCCAGTCAATATGCTCTTCCCACCATGTTGAAGCCAGAGATGCCTTGTTAAAATGACAATGAAATTGATCCAAAGACCTGCTCGAAACTACAAATGACTCTTTTTTGGTGCCAATTCCACAATATGAAATTCAAGGTCTTTTCTGACACCTTACCCAGAATACGCATTCCCAAATGCTTACCAGATCGAGATCAGAAAGGAGAGATAACTAACCTTGCTATATAACATCTTCCTTCTGTCAGTTGCTCAGTTGTGTTCGACTCTGTGACCCCATAGACTGTAGTCCACCAGATTTCTCTGTCCATGGGATTATCCAGGCAAGAATACTGGAATGGGTTGCCATTTCCTTCTCCAGGGTATCTTTCTGACCCAGGGATATAACCGGGTCTCCTGCACTGTGGGTGGTTTCTTTACAGCTGAGTCAATGGTGATGCCCAACATCTTCCTTGGTGAGGCAAAACTTCAGTTTAAATAGCTTCCTCTCCCAGGTTTTACTTAGCAAGCAGAAACAGTTTATAGCAATAAAGGCATTAATTAAGCAGAGTATGAGAAAATGTCAATGAGAATTGACAACTGTGACTTCTTACTTAAAATATTAAGTAAAAGTTGCTCTATGCCTTTCTCCTCCACCCTCTCCTCTTTCTTGCTCCTCCACTATTTGATTAAAGACACTAGAATGAAAACATCAATTCACTCTCGTTAGAGGGCAAGACATTGTGAATTAATGAAGTCAGATTTGTGGGCAGTTTGATTCAATTCTATTACTTTCAAGTACTTATGATAACTAGGTCTTAATCTTTCTGACATAGAGATCATTAGTTTCATTTAGCACATATGATATTGATCAGCTAAAAAGTCATTTGTAAGTTAGCAAAATATATATGTATATGTACACACATATATAAATGCATATACATATATATATATGCATTGTGTTTATAGTAAGTCTATATTTATCATTATTGGTTGAAGTAGTTTTTAAATATATGTGTGTTTGTGACTTTGGATTTTCAGAGCTTATTAACTGTTAACATCTTATGGCTCATTAACTATTAAAATACTTTGTTCCTTTGTGCTTTTAAGCATGTGTTTTATAACTCTCACTCCCCTATCTCTTGATAAAGAAATGGGATTTTTTAAAAATCAAATTTTAGTCATATCTCTTCTCAATTCGGTGGGATCTGAATTAAAAGATTTTACTACATGGAGTATCAAGTTAAAATAGAGACGCTATTTGGTGCAAGAGATCTCTAATGTGAGCCAAATTTCTTTCTGAGCTCAACGATGAGAGTTTTGAAGCTGTGTGTTACTGGCTGAAAATCTTGAGAATAACAGTGATATAAGCTTCATTATCTGGTGTCATGCTTATAGCAGTGAGGCTTTTGGTTTTAAATGGTATTTATTGAAAGCTAACCAGACTGTGAGCATTTAATTGAATATATCAATTTTCAGGAGACCAGAATTGTTGTGTTTGCTTAGAAGCTTGTTCCAGAGACTCCCCCCTACTCCAACACTAGAAATATGTAATAATTTTTTGTCTGAAAAAAAAGCTTCAGGTAAAGCTGTAATTTGCTTCTGCAATCATATCAGTTACTCTGGCAAAATGCAACCCCAAATCTCACATGACAGTTTACAAATTAAAACCTGTAGAAATAATTAAAAAAGGAGATATGCACAGGAGTGCTACGTGGAAATGTAAAGCTTCAGCAGCCAGCCCAGTTGAGTGATAACTAGACGTGAGGCACAAACTAATTGTACTTATCTAGTTCTCTACTTCTCATAGCGAAACTGTGAGCATGGAGCTTCTGCAGCAGGAAGGAAAAGGATGTTCATGCTGTCTTGCTCTCTTAAAGGTTCACGGAATGAAAGAGAAACAGTAAGAGAAAAAATATGACAGTGCGAAATGTTAGCATTTTGGCATTAACTAAATTGTTGTGCAATTCTTTATCTTTTAAGTAGCTCCATACTCCTTTGCTTCTTTTGTATTCTACCCAATGACTGATTCAACAAAGGATTTTAGAGCAATTACCTGGTTTGACTTCATTAGTAACTTATTCTTCACACTGGACTTTTAATTCTCCAGAGCCAGATTCTATACTGTCTTTTTTGTTACTTGTTTTTTTATTTTTCTACACAACAAGCACATGCTTGGGCACATGATACACATCCAATAATTATTCAAAAAATTAAAGAATAAAGAGAGATATGTTTGTTTGTTTTTTGGATCATAATGGTTTTCTAATATACTATTGCTCATCAGCCTTTTTTTTTTTTTTTTCTTTTCTGGCTTTATTTTTCTTTTTTTTTTTTTAAACAAATCTTTCTGCAACAAATCCAGATACAACTCTTAGGGTATCCCGGTGAGATTTTTTCCATCCCAGGGGCCTGGACCCGAACTGGAATAACTGTCAGCAGCAGCATTAATTGCCCCCCTTCTTGGCAGCCAGGGTGTGAAAATCGGTGTGGCGAAAGAGACTGAAATTTCTGTTCATCCCAAGAGGTAGCCGCTGGGGACCCGATGCAGCCCATTAGGGCGACAGCTGTGTGCTGGCAAGTTTCATATCTGTCTGAACAGCTCCTGCAGTCTGGGTAAATAAATACCTTAAATCCCTAGAGCCAGCAAACTTCTTCAGGATTTTCTCCTAATCTCGTGGAGCCTGATTGTGTCTGGGCCTAAGGCATTTTCTAATTGTGAGTAATTTACCTTTGGAAGCTCAGGAGCCTGCATCTCAGGGAGCGTGACCACTCAAGGATTCTGGAAGAGAATTGCTCATTTCCTCCTTAGTCCCTTTACAGGAACTCCTTCTGCTTCCTAGGAACCCTCACTTTCCCTTTAGGAGAAGATAAATAATATCCATCCTGTAAGAGTCAAAGCACAAAGCTCTTTTCAACCACCTGCTTCCACTAAGGACTTCTTCCTCTGAGATCCTGCTTCTCATATATCACTTAGTACTTTCCGCTGGACTTGGAAAATGTCCTTTCTGTTTCCCAGTCTGCATTGTGTTCTTCCAGTTCAGAATTCATGTTTCCGTAGCATGTCTAGTGCAATATTAGATACACTGAGGGTGCTAGTGCACAGCATGACCGATTCAGTTCAGTTCAGTTCAGTCACTCAGTCGTGTCTGACTCTTTGTGACCCCATGAACCACAGCATGCCAGGCTTCCCTGTCCATCACTAAGTCCTGGAGTTCACTCAGACTCATGTCTATCGAGTCAGTGATGCCATCCAGCCATCTCATCCTCTGTCGTCCCCTTCTCCTCCTGCCCCCAAAACCTCCCAGCATCAGTCTTTTCCAATGAGTCAACTCTTCGCATGAGGTGGCCAAAGTACTGGAGTTTCAGCTTTAGCATCAGTCCTTACAATGAACACCCAGGACTGATCTCCTTTAGAAAGGACTGGTTTGATCTCCTTGTAGTCCAAGGGACTCTCAAGAGTCTTCTCCAACACCACAGTTCAAAAGCATCAATTCTTAGGTGCTCAGCTTTCTTCACAGTCCAACTTTCACATCCATACCTGACCACTGGAAAAACCATAGCCTTGACTAGACAGACCTTTGTTGGCAAAGTAACATTGTATAGAAGACAGGGATCAAGACCATCCCCATGGAAAAGAAATGCAAAAAAAGAAAATGGCTGTCTGGGGAGGCCTTACAAATAGTTGTGAAAAGCAAACGAGAAAAGGAAAGATATAAGCATCTTAATGCAGAGTCCCAAAGAATAGCAAGGAGAGATAAGAAAGCCTTCCTCAGTGGTCAATGAGGAATGAGAATCAGTTCTTCTGTGTATTCTTGCCACCTCTTCTTAGTATCTTTTGCTTCTGTTACGTCCATAACATTTCTGTTCTTTATCGAGCCCATCTTTGCATTAAATGTTCCCTTGGTATCTCTAATTTTCTTGAAGAGATCTCTAGTCTTTCCCATTCTGTTGTTCTCTTCTATTTCTTTGCGTTGATCTGGCTGCAACGGACCATGCAGAAGAGTGGCTGAGAGGAGCTACCCCTTGCCCAAGGTCAGGGGCGGCGGCCGAGAGGAGCAACCCCACATCCAAGGAGCTGTGGCTGGGCGGGAGCAGGAGGGCCAAGAGGAGCTACTCCACGTTCAAGGTCAGGAGGGGTGGCTGTGAGGAGATACCCCTCATCCAAGGTAAGGAACAGCAGCTGCACTTTGCTGGAGCAGCCGTGAAGAGATACCCCACATCCAAGGTAAGAGAAACCCAAGTAAGATGGTGGGTGTTGCGAGAGGACATCAGAGGGCAGACACACTGAGACCAGTCACAGAAAACTAGTCAATCTGATCACATGGACCACAGCCTTGTCTAACTCAGTGAAACTAAGCCATATCATGTGGGGCCACCCAAGATGGGTGGGTCATGGTGGAGAGGTCTGACAGAATGTGGTCCACTGGAGAAGGGAATGGCAAACCACTTCAGTATTCTTGCCTTGAGAACCCTATGAACAGTATGAAAAGGCAAAATGATAGGATACTGAAAGGGGAATGCCCCGGGTCGGTAGGTGCCCAATATGCTACTGGAGATCGGTGGAGAAATAACTCCAGAAAAACCGAAGGGATGGAGCCAAAGCAAAAACAATACACAGTTATGGATGTGACTGGTGATAGAAGCAAGGTCCGATGCTGTAAAGAGCAATATTGCATAGGAACCTGGAATGTCAGGTCCACGAATCAAGGCAAATTGGAAGTAGTCAAACAGGAGATGCAAGAGTGAATGTTGACATTCTAGGAATCAGTGAAGTAAAATGGACTGGAATGGGTGAATTTAACTCAGATGACCATTATATCTACTACTGCGGGCAGGAATTCCTCAGAAGAAATGGAGTGGCCATCATGGTCAACAAAAGAGTCTGAAATGCAGTACTTGGATGCAATCTCAAAAACGACAGAATGATCTCTGTTCATTTCCAAGGCAAACCATTCAATATCACAGTAATCCAAGCCTATGCCTTAACCAGTAATGCTGAAGAAGCTGAGGTTGAACGGTTCTATGAAGACCTACAAGACCTTTTAGAACTAATACCCAAAAAAGATGCCCTTTTCATTATAGGGGACTGGAATGCAAAAGTAGGAAGTCAAGAAACACCTGGAGTAACAGGCAAATTTGGCCTTGGAATACGGAGTGAAGCAGGGCAAAGGCTAATAGAGTTTTGCCAAGAGAACACACTGGTCATAGCAAACACCCTCTTCCAACAACACAAGAGCATGCCTGATTAGCTCTAGTCAATCTGCTTATGGCAAAAACCAGGAATAGGCACCCTGATCAGGATGTCCTGCCCCCCACCCCCATCTTCCTCCATCAGCTGTTTGCAATTTTGTACATTTAACAGCTTTTCCCCTGTGCTAACTGCTAGACCTTACTTACTAGAGTGGGCTTCCTGAATGCAGAGACCTTGGTATCTGCCTCCCAATGTAAGAGAAGATTCAAAGGGAAAGACCTGCTTGAGGAAGCCTTCCAAGTTGAGGAAAGACTTGCTCAAGATGTAGAAATATGAACATGACTAAGTCAGAAATTAATAATGATTTCAATCTGCATTTCCAACAACAGAGTGGTCCATCGGGGAAAAGTACCTCTTGAAGATGCACATGAAGAATCAGGATGAAACTCATTTGAGAAGGTGGAGAAAGTGTACCAGTCCTGAGTGGGGGTTCAGACTGCCTGAACTTTCAAGTCTACAGTCTGTTGGAGACCTTGATTTTAAGGTCAGTGTGATGATTAATTTTATCTATCAACAGGACTGTACCATGGGAGCCCAAACATTTGGCCAAAGATTTTTCTGGGTGTGTCTATGAGGATGTTTCTGGATGAGATTAACATTTCAATAGGTAGACTGACTGAAGCAGATTGCCCTCTTTAATTTGGGTGGGTCTCATCCAGTCAAAGGAAGACTGGAATAGAACAAAAAGACTGAATTAGAGGGAGTTAGAGGGAGACTGGGGAGAAGGCAATGGCACCCCACTCCAGTACTGTTGCCCGGAAAATCCCATGGATGGAGGAGCCTGGTAGGCTGCAGTCCATGGGGTCGCTAAGAGTTGGACATGATTGAAGCGACTTGGCAGCAGCAGCAGAGGGAGCCTGACTCATCAGCTGGGAAACTGGCCCCTTCTGGCCTTTGAACTCAGATTGAAACACTGGCATTTCTTGGGTCTCCAACTTACATGCTTTTACACTAGAATGTCTTTTATCAGCTCTCCTGGTTCTCAGGCTTTCAGACTTGAGCCAGTAATACTATACCACTGGCTCTCCTGGATCTTCAGCTTACCGACTACCAACCTTGAGGACTTGTCTGCCTCTATAATCATATGAACCAATTCCTTAAAATAAACTCTCTCCATAGGTATGTTTGTGTGTATATATGAGTGTGTGTGTGTGTGTGTGTGTGTGTGTGTGTGTGTGTGTGTGTGTGTGTATGTGTATATGGGGTTTCTCAGGTGGCACTAGTGGTAAAGAACCCGCCTACCAATGAAGAGACCTAAGAAACACGGGTTCAATTCCTGGGTGGGGAAGATCCCCTGGAGGAGGGTAGGGCAACCCACTCCAGCATTCTTGCCTGGAGAATTCCAGGGACAGAAGGAGGCTGGTGGGATACAGTCCATGGGGTCACAAAGAGCCAGACAGGACTGAAGTGACTTGGCATGCACATGTGCATATATGTATGCATGTATCTATCTACCTATCTCTCTCTCTGTCTCTCTATGTACACACACACACACACACACAGAGACAGAGATAGAAACAGAGAGAGTGAGAAATCCCACTGATTCATTTTCTCTGGGCAACTCTGAATAATAGAATCAGCGTTGTCTGTTTTATAAAGTGCTGCTCTCTGACAAGAGGGGATCAAAGCATGGGGAAGCTGGCTTTAGCCCCAGCCCAGTCCATCAAACAATGCCTCCAGCCTTCCAATTGGACTCTCCGCTTCATTTGTTCTAAGAAGGGAAATAAGTTTTGTCTTTTTCCCCTCTGTTCTTAGCAATCTGTCCTTTGTTATTTGGCAGGAACTGGTAGCTTTTCTTGTGGTCTGACTGGATCTGGAAATAACATGGTTATTTTTGTTTAAACATAATAGCAAAGAAGAACTTGAGCTTATACGCAATTTAGCCTTATCAAGCCCAGACATATTTGTTTGTGTACAATCAGCATGCCTGAGTGATGTCAGGAGAGCTCTGAAAACAATATATTCTGAAGCCAGAGTTGTTAGTGGGTGGAACCTTCCCAAATAATAAGCATTGTGCACATGATTGGAACTAGAATGAGTTATTTAGTCCAATACAACCGGCTTTAGTCCATACAGCGTGTCATACGACTCAGAAACAAAACAGGAAAAGGGAAATAAACGAAAGGGAATGGGCTAAACATGAAGGAAATTGTATATCTGTTAGCTGTTTAGAGGCACTCAGTTAATAGTTTTTGAATGAATTATAACTTTTGGAATAAACGTAAGATTGCATTCACATAAGTATATACATACATATATACAGATATGCAGGAAAATGGCATAGAAGAGATATTACAAATGCATTCATATTGAGAGTGTGTGTTATTGATGAATTGCCCTGCACTGAGATGGCCAGGATGCCCAAAGACTCCTGTTAGTCTGAGTCCTTCTCTCTCCTGGTATTGTCCTTCCTTTGCACTTCAGTGGCTGCCCAACACTCTTCGTTCTACATGTGCTCCATCCCATGCACCCTCTGAGCTACTTCCAGTCAAATGGAGGCACGTCCAACATCCATGATGGGGGCAGAAAATTATCTCCAAACTCGTTCTCAAAGAGAAGACTACCTACATCTCAGAAACTATATTTCTAGTAACAGTGCTGGTTTTGTTCCAAATTACCTTTGCATTCATTTATTCCAAGGAAAATCAAGAACAGTGGCCACTAAAAATGAGTATGTGCCCTGAAAATGAAATGCTCTTTGCCTGTCTACAGTGTTGGAAAAATATTGTATTCTGCCACCTGTGGCTTCCTGCCCCAACCTCTCACCTTTAAACATACCCCAGGGGTTGACAGCTACAGTTAAATGTATTGACGGATGTGTTAGCCAGTTTTTATACCTACTTTATATCTAGTCCATGAAAATGACACTTGCAAGTGATGAAAGAGAGTATTAAGAATCTAAAAATTCAGAAAGTTTGCTTCAAGTGACAAAGTTGTTAAGGAGAGTGTTCTTTCACTCTTTGGACTCAAAAGGTAACAAAATATAACCACCCAGACACTTTGCCTCAATTGTTGAATGATCTCTATTAGTAAATTTTGAAATAGAATGGTAATTCTAAGGGATTGCACCAAACAATCTGATTTATCAGGTTTCAGTGGTATCTGAGTATCTGAATTTGGAACAAAATTATTTAGGATACTCTGATGAAAAATATCTATATCTATATGCACTTTGAGTATAATCACAGCATATTTAAATACTTTCTTCTATGCTGCTTTCACTTAGAGTTGATTCAGTAATTTCTCCTTAGATAAAATATAGCGAAGGAAATCTCAAAATTTCTAACCAAAAGATCTTCGGATTTATTTTCAGACTCTAGTGTCTAGTCCTAACTCTTCCTTTCCTGAAGGGTACGGCGAGATAGTCTCTTAACCAATCAGATTCTCAGTTTCTTTAATTATAGGAAAATGACAGAATCTTGCTTTTATAGTTCCCATATGACTCAGAGAAATAATGTTTGTTGAATTGCTTTGGCATTTGTAAATTGCTGTACAAAAGTAGGAGAACGTTCTAGTTATGAATATGCACATTGATAATTTCAGCAAGGGGGCATTCAAAATACAATAGTGCTTATTATCTGGTCAGTTGGTATAGTAAGGGTGGATGGTAGAGATGTGATGAAAACCTTTCTAAGATTTCTAAGAAAGGAGAGAGTAATGAGAAGTTGATTATATAGGAGGACATTGAAAAGGGACTGAGGTATAACGTGATCTTTCAGAAAAAAAGTATACTTGTTGTAGGTAGAAAATATCCGTGGAGGTGATCCAGGTGGAAGAAAAAGAAAGAAAGGACCCAGATATGGGAACCAGTACCTCAGAAAATGTGGAAAGGGATGGCAAATAGCAAGAAATGTGGTTTGAATTTCAAGAAATAAGAAAGCTCATCTAATTTAATTTGTTACTTTGAATAGATAAAGACCATACCCAAGTCTACAAAGTCTCGCCATTTGCTTTGCAGATAAACCAACCGTTAAAAGTTCTGATCAATAGGTAAAAATCTTTTCAGTAGCAGCATTTGCAGCAAAATAATAGACCATCCAAGGAAACCCTCCCATAAAGACTGAATGAAGAATCGCCCCATTAAAGTCATGGATTTATTGATCTATTGACACATTTAAAAGGTCTCCATTGTAAGATCAGTGAATATATAAATAGTTCTAACCTGAAAGAAAGGACAGATTTAAAAAAAAAAAAAAAAGGAAAAAGCTGTCTTTGTTATTGAATTCACATACTCCTTTTCCAAAGTGTCACATTTTTTTTTTCCTGCTAAATTCTTTTCAATAACTCTCAACTTTTTAACTACAGTTTCCTTCCAAAAAATGGGGAAAAAAATCTAGTCCAATATCTCAAACACATTTTGGACTTACAGTGCTTTACACGAGAGCACAGAGGGATATTTTTCTCTACTTCGAGCATTATGATTTAATAGACTTTTTAAATAGAATGTCAGAAACAAAAGAATAATTTTAGTACAGTGGCATGAGAACTAAATGTATGGATTGATCCTCTGATAGGCGATTTACTTTCCATCTCCCGCTCATGTACTTGTTAAGTGATTCATGTAAGTGGCTAGAGTGTTAGAGACCCAAGCTCCCTGCTTATCAAATTGAATGGAATCAACCCTCTTGCCTCATAGGTTCTGATGGTGACAGGTAGGAAAGCACACTGATGATGATACTGGAATATTAAAAAAAAATAAATTCTCAAGAGATAGCAAGTTTTTACTGACCATTTGCTAGATGGAAGGTGCTAGTTCAAGGAGTGTAGTGGACCTGCAAAAGAAGTTGAAGATTTGGGGACTTGACAACTGCTTGCAAAATGCAAGATGAACTATTTTTTCCTGAATCTTCTCACATGAATTCCCACTGAAAAACCAGATTCTGAAAAGATGTTTGGACACGAGGAGAGGGCTGTAAGCTGGAGTTAGGAACTGTCGTCTCAAATTTTGGATGTTTGAAGCAGTCACTGTAGCTTTCCCTGCTTTGTTTTCCACATGGTAAAGTGGTAAGCCGTGTTGGAAGATATCCCAGCTACTATTATATGAAGTTTCAGAGAAAATTTAACATAGTGAGTATGCTGGTCATTAAGCTACTGTCTCCCAAATATCAAAGCATCTTCCTACTCTATGAAGTGGTATCTAAAGAGGGATATAAAGGCTTGAAGAGGAAGAGACTCTTGCTTATATTTTTGTTTGTAGATGCTTCTTACTCTGGCAGCAATGTTTGATTTCAGTAGCACTTAACTCCAACTTGAAAAATGTTAGCTCCACTACCCAGACCAGTCCCACTGTTCCTCCTGAGAGGTTTTGTAGTTCCTCAGAAGACCATTCCCCAGTTGTGCAGGAGCCCTCTTTGCAGCTCTTGAGGCATCATCTTGGTGGTATTCCCTCCTCAGATGTCTGGTTTCAGCTCTGTCAGTTCCTCCAATTGCTGACATTCTAACAACTCCAAACTCTTTTCCTGGGGCTGAAGAGTGGAAGCTGCTTCTTTAGTGCCTACTTCATGTTACCTCAGTGGTCGATTTTATCTTTTAAGTCCTCCAGTATTTATTTAACTAACTTCCAGTATTACATTCTATAGTTGAAACAACTGGTATAAACATTTGACTTTCCTAATTGAAGCCTGATAAATTAAGTGGCAGAAGACAAACTGGAACACTTATACTATTAAAAGTCTTTCAAAACTAGCCATACTTCTTCTTTCCTGGGGTTCTGAGATCCCATCTCCTTCACCATGGTTATTCTTTCTGTTATTTGAACAGAAGTCCTTTCTCTTCTATCATTGAGATTCTCCATGGATCTTTGGCTTTGACGTCTGTTTGTGTTCTTGTAATGCAAGACGCTTCATCTGTCTGCACTATAGAAGCAAGTCAGACAGTCTTATTTTGAAGGCTTCTGGTAGGTGAAATCGTAATCACTCTCAAATCCCCCAAATCATAATCACTCCCACATGAGGCTTAATCTCTTTTCTGCTTACTAGTGGTCGAGTTTGTGGGTGAGAGCTGTTTTGCTGTGAGCTGACATTTGCAGGCAAAAGCAACCAGGTGGTCATTATGTCTACAGCCAGGAATTAATGTGCAAGCAGTCAGTGAACCTGTCTTACTCCAAAACAAAAGCTTTCTGAAATAATTGGTTTCTTGCTGCAGCCCTGCCACAACAGGTAGACAGGAAGCCATGTGGGAATTGGTAAGCTTGGGAACACACACACTCCCTGCTAAGTGTGGCATTATTCATGTCCCCTGAACCTTCCATTCTGAATGTTGGGTGATAGTTCAGAAAGATAATGACCTCTGCCCAGGATCTGAATTCCTAGAGGACACGAAAAAGCAGCACTGGGACTTCATTATAAGTTGGTCCTCTTGTAAGTTGCTGCAGCATGGAAATGGGAAAACCTTCTACAAAACTGACATGGAGTTCATTTCATAGCATGTTATCCAGATTGGAAACACACTCCAACTTGATTTGTTCATATAACCGGTCTGTCTGTGACTGAGCATAAAGTGGAAGACATATATCCTGAGTTATGTCAATGTCAATGTTATTTCCTATAAACTTTGTAAACTATGATATGTCCTATCAATTTAATTATGATAATGCACTCTCAAGAGTCCCCTTTAGCCACTGGAGGGACAGAAACCATTTACCAGGTCATGTGTCCAAATATCAAATTCAAAGAAATTAACTGGTTAAATTATTTCCATCATTTAAGCCTTCTTGAATATAAAAGTTGAGTAAGGGAAACAATACTAAGGTTTAGAAATTTAAATCACAATTTAGACCTGACTGAACATCTGGAAATGGCAACCCACTCCAGTATTCTTGCCTGGAGAGTCCCATGGACAGAGGAGCCGGGTAGGCTACAGTCCATGGGGTCGTAAGAGTTGGACGTGGCTTAGTGACTAAACCAGACCAGACCAGAAACATCTGGAATGAGCCAGACTTTATCAAATGGGCTCAGATTTAGCACATTGATTTTTTGAAGGAATTCCTTTAAAAAAAAAAAAAAAAGACTTTTGCTGCATTTGAAAGAAAATTTCTATAACACTGTACCACTTACTGCTCTGCAAGATGGCTTACTTCTCTTACACATCTTAAATATTCTAGCAGATTATGAACTCCTTGATAGCAGTGGCACTAGGAAGTAAAAGAACCAAGAAGTCATCATTTTCAGCCTCTCCTTATATGAGTATTTGACCCTCCACCTTCACTTAAATATAATTCAAGCTTGGTTTGAACACTGCCCTGCTGTGGAATGCATTAATCAATAAAGCCAACCATTCAGGTGCTTTAATTTTGCTTTCAGAATTACAGCAACTAATCTCCTTGTTTGACTCAGTGGTGAAGAATTCACCTGCTGATGCAAATGCTTCTTCAAAGCATGCGGATTATTTCCATGCTTCCCCCACTTTTGTCCTGGACATCTCCATTGAATGACAATAGCTCTAACTCACCTGTGCCTTCCTTGCTCTGCCCCGGGTCCTCACAAAAGTGTTCATTTGTAGCTAATTATATGATCTTGCCAAACCCCTTTCATACCTGCAGACTTTGTATTTAGTGTGACTCCAAACCTCTTCCCAGTGTTATGATCCTAAATCTCCTACCAACTCTTCTAGAAGCATTCTCCCCCTTCCTGGATACCCTTTTAATAGTTTTCTTTTTCTATCCTTGCCTGTGTCAAGCTGTTTCCTAACTCAGGGACTCAGAAGCTCTCTCCCTGTGTTTGCTATTCTTTGGTTCATAACTGTCACCTCCTCAGAGAAGACTTTCTGGACAATCCCATCTAATTATTGTCTACATTTTTGTGCAACCTGCAGTCCTTTCTCACTATTTAATGGTTGATTTGCTTTGGTTTTTGACTGTCTCATCCACCAGAATGGGAGCTTTAACAGGAGAGGGATTCTGTTAGATTTTCCTTATATGTTTATGGATACAAGGCTCTTTTTGAAGTTATTTTCTATATGGAGAGAGCCACCTTGACACATGCTTCATGACCCAGATAAGCACAATCGTGTGATCACTCACCTAGAGCCAGACATCCTGGAATGCGAAGTCAAGTGGGCCTTAGAAAGCATTACTACAAACAAAGCTAATGGAGGAGATGAAATTCCAGTTGAGCTATTTCAAGTGTTGCACTCAATATGCCAGAAAATTTGGAAAACTCAGCATTGACCAGAGGAATGGAAAAAGGTCAGTTTTCACTCCAATCCCCGAGAAAGGCAATGCCAAAGAATGCTCAAACTACCACACAATTGCACTCATCTCACACACTAGCAAAAAAATGCTCAAAATTCTCCAAGCCAGGCTTCAACAGTATGTAAACCATGAAATTCCAGATGTTCAAGCTGGATTTAGAAAAGGCAGAGGAACCAGAGATCAAATTGCTAACATCCACTGGATCATCAAAAAAGCAAAACAGTTCCAGAAAAGCATCTACTTCTGCTTTATTGACTATGCCAAAGCCTTTGACTGTGTGGATCACAACAAACTGTGAAAAATTCTTCAAGAGATGGGAATACCAGACCTCCTGAAAAATCTGTATGCAGGTCAAGAAGCAACAGTTAGACTGGACATGGAAAAACAGACTGGATTGAAATCAGGAAAGGACTACGTCAAGGCTGTATATCGTCACCCTGCTTATTTAACTTATATGCAGAGTGCATCTTGTAAAATGCTGGGTTGGATGAAGTACAAGTTGGAATCAAGATATCCGGGAGAAATATCAATAACCTCAGATATGCAGATGACACCACTCTTACAGCTGAAAGTAAAGAAGAACTAAAGAGCCTCTTGATGAAAGTAAAAGAGGAGAGTGAAAAAGTTGGCTTCAAACTCAACATTCAGAAAACTAAGATCATGGCATCCGGTCCCATCATTTAATGGCAAATAGATGGGGAGACAGTGGAAATAGTGGCAGACTTTATTTTGGGGGGGCTCCAAAATCACTTCAGATGGTGACTGTAGCCATGAAATTAAAAGACACATGCTCCTTGTAAGAAAAGCTATGACCAACCTAGACAGCATATTAAAAAGCAGAGACATTACTTTTTCAACAAAGGTCCGTGTAGTCAAAGCTATGGTTTTTCCAGTGGTCATATACGGATGTGAGAGTTGGACTACAAAGAAAGCTGAGCACCGAAGAACTGATGCTTTTGAACTGTGGTGTGATGGACAGGGAAGCCTAGCGTGGTGTAGTCCGTGTGGTCACAAAGAGTCAGACACAGTTGAGTGACTGAACTGAACTGACCTTGACAGAACTGCTGAAGTCTTGTTGTTCAGTCGCTCAGTCATGTCTGACTCTTTGTGACCCCATGGACTGGCAGCAAGCCAGGCTTTCCTGTCCTTCACCATCTCCTGGAGTTTGTTCAGACTCATGCCTATTGAGTCGGTGATGCCGTCCAAACATTCAAACTCTATCATCCACTTGTTCTCCTGCTCTCAATCTTTCCCAGCGTCAGGATGTTTTCCAAGTAGTCAGTTCTTCACATCAGGTGCCCAAGTACTGAAGGTTCAGCTACAGCACCAATCCTTCCAATGAATATTCAAGGTTGATTTCTTTTAAGACTGACTGGTTTAATCTCCTTGCAGTCCAAGCAACTCTCAAGAGTCTTTTCCAGCACTGCAGTTTGAAAATATCAATTCTTTGGTGCTCAGCCTTCTTCATGAGCCAACTCTCATATCCCTACAGGACTACTACTAGCTTTGACCCTATGAACCTTCACTAGCAAAGGGATATCTCTGTTTTTTAATACAGTGTTTATATTTGTCATAGCTTTTCCTCCAAGGAGTCCAATCTAGATTCCATTTGTTCTGCAAGAGAATATTGACTGTGGGGGATGCTCAGAACTTTTCTCCCAGCTTTCTTTACCTTGTACATACACTTCACTGAGTACCTCATCCCCATGAGTTTTGTGTTGTGATGTCATCGTCACTGGTCTCTTGGTACTTCTTCTGCTCTAGTCAGTGCCACCAAGGTGCTTACTCTTAGGAAAGGCATGTCCCACAGAGCAATCCTGTCCCAGTGACTCACCACAGCTTTGGGACCTGCACTGAGATCACTTTGCCCAAGACCAGAACTCCTGAAATGCTGAATACCCTCCACTAGAAAGGGCAGGATTGTTCCCTTCTGCCCCGAGCTGCTTTTCTTTCTTTTGTCTCCCCACTTCCTACCATTTCTATCCACCTGAACATTTTCTCCTGCACTCTGGTTAGCATATTGTGAGTCTCTCTGTAGATTTAGTCTGGGTGAGGCATATTCAACTTCTTTCCTTTTATTGGACTTTCTAGATGAATATCCGTATTTTTAACATATCCATTTTAATTTCTTCATGAGTGTTAAAGGCAGTGACAAGTTAATTGCTAAGTAACAGGATTACATCTTAACAGGAGTTGTCTTCCCCAAATAGTGCCACAATCAAAAGTTTAATCATATGTAACTTCAATGTCAGTGGATGGAGACATTTGTGTCACTAAGAACTTTGATAAGCCAGGAATCCCATCTCAGGCTCTCCACCTAATTTACTGATGCCCAGAACCACATATGGCACTACATTTTAAAATTTTACATGTAAAAAAATAACACTGAGTCCTTAATTTTCTTAGAACATTACAAACATAAGAGTAATTGTGTACAGAAAATAACCAAATTATTTAGGACTTCTGGTAAATTAGCATTTGCTGGAATGAGCGTTGAGCAAAGGATACCTTGAGAAGCATCTCAGCAGATAACCTTTTAAGTTGAAGTCTTTTGATTGCAAAGAAAAGATTCATAATAATGGACATGAGTTGGAGTACACTGTTGCATGCCCTGCCCTCTCATGAAGCCATACCACAACGTCTAGGGAGGGATCACTGACTTATTTGTGGGTGGGACAAAAGGCAGACAAACAGCTATTCTTGATTCCAGGTCAAGCAAATTGCACTTTGAGCATCATCAAGTAAACCCTCTATGACCTGGAAAAATGTAAAATATATTCCCTATAGAAGCCAAATATGAGTGCGAGTTGTTTCATTCATTTGCAGGAAAAGCATATCACTAACAGCTTTAATTAAGCATTGGAATAATTATATAAGGATTTATATAAACCTCAGGAAAGAGGTTTGTGTGTGTTTCTCTCTCCCTCTCTCTCTCTCAACAGATGACCTGAGTTAAGCCATGAGTTATCCTGACATTTCATTTACCTTTCCATTCATTTTCTTTGCCAGAAAGAGAGTTGCCACACTTGCAGGCAACAAAGAGAAAACCATCGCATCCTCCTGTTTCTTGTAGCATCCCTGGGGGAAATGTGTGAAGATGGTCAAATGTTTGAGCTTCTTGACCTGATGGGGAAAAGAAAGAAAGAAATGCCTCTTTCAGATGCCAAGGATTGTATGAAGCCATTTAGCTATTATAAATGTTGCACAGGATGTTGAGGAAAGTAAGATGCATAAAAAGCCACATTAAACAGGAGAGGATTAACATGTGCCAACAGGAAATCTAAAACCAATAGCACTTAGACATTTTTTAAAGATGTAGGAGTGATTACCTTTTTCTTTTTTAACCTTAGGTAGTTTATCAATACCTTGCACACCATTAGGGACTCAAACAATGCTTTGTGTGAAATGAACATTGTTTATAATTTTTACTGGAGAAAAATAGATAACAAATGCATCACACTTATACATGTTCTTATTTTCAAAATCCTAAAAACAAAACAAAAACTATGTGGAAGAAAGACATTACAACAGTAATGCATCCATTAGAATATTTAAATAATTTCAAATTCATACAAGTTTTCTAATTTACCCAAGTATGAGACTCAGGCAGAATACTGATTCATGCATCATTAAGATTTGAATTTTTCCTTAAATGTTGTTACATTGGGTCTCTTTGTTAGATCAAAATATGCCATGGTTCTACTTGAAGCTTAACATCTTATTATAGTGAAAAACTAATATAACTTAATTGATTTGCAGCAATGGCACCCCACTCCAGTACTCTTGCCTGGAAAATCCCACTGACGGAGGATCCTGGTAGGCTGCAGTCCATGGGGTCGCTAAGAGTAGGACACAACTGAACGACTTCCCTTTCACTTTTCACTTCATGCATTGGAGAAGGAAATGGCAACCCACTCCAGTGTTCTTGCCTGGAGAATCCCAGGGATGGCGGAGCCTGGTGGGCTGCTGTCTATGGGGTCGCACAGAGTCGGACGCGACTGAAGCGACTTAGCAGCAGCAGCAACAGTTAAATAATATTTTCTTCTCATTTTGTGTATTTATGTTTTATTTCCATCCAGTTTGCAAGTTCCTATTTTGTGTCAATCACTCATGGTGGTGGTGCCATTCCCTGTATGATATCTTTCGGGTATGCTACCTCTGTGCTAGAGGTTTATTGATTTTCCCCATACCTTAGTACCAGGCTTAGTAACATAAATGTAAACAAAATTAGAAATTACCATGCATGAAGTTAATAATTGTTTGAAATTCCTAGAAATAGATATTAATGTTTTATTTATTTATCCATGACATATCAATAATGTGCTAATCATATGAAACACTAAAATGCAACCATTGATTTAAAGACATTACATTCAAATCGACAGACTTTTGCTGTTTGAATTATCCATTTTAACTTTTTGGTAGAGGAACTTGAGTTTGAGTTTTCACACATCTCTCTCATCCTGGGTTTTGATCAAGTTTGAGTAAAAACTGAAGCACAGAGAACCGGACTCAAAAAGTGTTTATAATTCCTACAGGAAAAATCGAGTGTCTAAAATTGCAGATCATATTTTCAAAAATGTTTTTGCAAAATGTCCAAGGCAGCTGCTAGACCAAACAGAGAGAAGAGATGATAGAGTTGGAAATTTGTTTTTTTCCATTTCTTTTTAGAAAAACATGATGAAATTCAGTAACTTTTAAAATTAAAGGATACTTTTATTCTCTTAGAAGTCATGTTTCTAACGAAACATAGAAGCAATGGTATTACAATCAATATGACACCAGCTACTTCAAATAAACCATGAGACATTAGTGATGGAGGCCCTTCCACATCTTCTGGCTATCTAAATAGCCGGCAGTATTAACAATATTTGAATGTTCTCAAGCAGTCTATAAATTTGAAATTTAGGAGATTTTGAGTTACTTTCTATATTTACTGCATGAAAATTCCAAGTTTGTTCTAAAAGGAAACCAAGATTTCAGGCTGGCATGTGAAAATAAGAGCGAGTGAATTATTCATTTTATTTGATGATTGTAGTTGCAGAGAGGTTAATCAATACAATATTTATCTCATGGATTTCATTTTCCAGAGTAGTGGTTATGGTGAGTGAATAAACTGTAAAGTTCACTTAACATTAATCAAATAACCTTCAATCAATCAACATTTACCAAGCAGCACTTTGCAAGACCAGGAGGGATACAAATGTATAGTAAACACCTTCCACACGGGGATTCCCTGGCAGTCAAGTGGTTAAGATTTCACCTGCCAGTGCTCGGATTGTGGGTTTGATCTCTGGTCAGAGAGCTAAGATGCCACAAGCCTCACAGAAATAAGACAAACTATAAAACAGAAATGATATTTTAACAATTTCAATCTAAAGATGGGCCACATAAAACAAACAAAAAACAACAGTAACCTTACAGCTGGGCCAGGAGAGGGTATTCCTTGCGCTAAAGGGACACCCCAACAAGGAGTTGGCTGTCACTTCCAGATTCTGCTCTGTATACTAGAGACCTTGGAATTCCCTTTATTAATGGTTCTGAGTGTACTCCTAGCAACTGCATGGGCTTTTCCCCCTTTTTTGTTTTCAGAGGTTGAATAGGATATTGGGAGTGCAAACCCCTAGACATGAAGGGAAGCCAAGGGACATTTAAGGGGAAAGTTTCTAAGAGGTGAGGCACACACACCTGAGGACTCCTTTACAGTGCAACTATACAAGGATGGCAAGAAAGCCAGGTGTGGTGAGATCCCATGTGAAAAGCTAGGTTTTCGATAGCTTCATGATCAAAAAGAGCTTTGAGGACTCTGAGAATTTTAAATTCAACTTAGCCTCTGGGTTGTCATGAAGATACACTTGCCTAGGTAACATATAAAAATTAATTTTTAATTTATAACTTATAAGTATAAAGAAATCAACCCTGAATATTCATTGGAAAGACTGATGCTGAAGCTGAAGCTCCAATACTTTGGCCATCTAATGTGAAGAGTGGACTCATTGGAAAAGACCCTGATGCTGGGAAACATTGAAGACAGAAGGAGAAGGTGGTGTCAGAGGATGAAATGGTTAGATAGCATCACCAACTCAACAGATATGAATTTGAGCAAACTCTAGAGATAGTGGAGGACAGAGAAAACCGATGTGCTGCAGTCCATGGGGTCAAAAGAGTCAGACACAACCTATCAACTGACCAACAACAAAAGGATAGGAGATATTAGGTCTGTGGAACTTGTTCTTGATCAATAAAATGGTCAGGATGAGCTAAATGCATTGTCGTTGTCTGCAAGAAGTTTACATTTAAGGAGATGAAATAAAACATATAAAATATTCATTATGCATATAAAGGAGCATAAAATCAGAACTCTTTAAACCTGGACAATTACATACCACTTATTTTTATTTTCTCAGCATAGGTAAATAATTATTTTGCCTTCCTAGGAGGCCCTAGTGGTAAAGAACCTCCCTGCCATTGCAGGAAGCATAAGAGATACAGGTTTTGTTCTTGGGTTGAGAAGATCCCCTGGAGAAAGGCTTGGCGACCCACTCCAATATTCTTGCCTGCAGAATCCCATGGACAGAGGAGCCTGGAGGGCTACAGTCCATGGGGTCACAAACACCTGGACAAAACTGAAGCAATTTAGCATGCATGATTGCAAAGATTATTAGCTTGGTTGTAGCTTTCTTAGGTACTGAAAGAATATTTTGTTCACAAGACCAGTTCCTCCTGGTTTACTTTTGAGAGTATTCCAGGATTAGTTCAACATAATGTCTTTAGAATATGCAGTGTTAAGTTTGTGTGTAGGTGTGTGTATGTATTAACATAGAAATCTAAGTTATTTCAGGAATTTGAAAAGGGATGGCTGGCGGGGAGGGGGCAGGGAATAAATATCTGCAGTGAATATCTTGGCGAAGCATATTAAATATAAAAAGTACATATCTGTTATTAGATTGTCCTAGTTTATCAGTATATATTTTAAAAAGTAATTAAACCCACTGAACTCAAAAAAGTAGGGTCTATAATTTTGAAATGACTCCATAGTGTGGTCAAACTACCTGTGATATTAAAAGAAAAGAGAAGAAAAAATGAAATACCATTGAAATCTTATCTCTTGGATATAGTCACTGCCCCACAGCATGAGCAAATCTGATTTTCTACAGGTGTCTCTTACAACAGGCTTTAATATGCAGGTCATGTGATTACTATCTATGTTTACATGATAGAGAAGAATAGAATCAGAGGTAAGAGATTTTTGACTTAATTTTTTTTTATTATAAAAAATGTATTTAAATTGAATGGGTCTAACATTCAACTATCTCCTAATGCCTTTTACCTAGTAGACCAGCTGTTCAGGCCTCTTAGGTAAATAACTAAATGTTTTTAAAAGCCACACAAATACATATTTAATCAATAGACTGGAACAAATAGAACCTCAATGGGCTATTTGGAGCTTGGGACAATTGGAAGATTATTGAGCTGGTAGCCCACTGTGGCTCATGTTAACATTTTAGAGCAGGTTAAAAAATGCTAACCTGAACTCACTTTAATGAAAGTCCTTAATGTGCAAGATTAAAAAGTCATAATGGAACATTATTATAGAGGGGGCAACCTGGATTAAAAGTAGTTCGGGTAATGTTTGTTAAACATGACTTATCACACATAAGGGAAAGAGAACTTAAGAAATTGGTTCAAAAGCAAAACAGAGTATTTTAAGATGTTTTTGAGAACACAGTTCCAATATTTGCAGATTTATTTGAATATATTTATTCATTTATGTATTTGTTATTTACAAATACTTCAAAACAAATTTTGTGAAGCAGTGTATTTAAAATGTTTCTGAGAATCATAGAAGTTTGATTTCATCTTATAGATGACTCATTTTCTCATGTTTTTGATCAGTTGTTAGTCTCTCAAGGAACAAGATAACCTAGAGTAGGTTCTTTGTTCATGGAATTAGAAATAAGCCCGTATTTTAAATAGTCACTGGCAATTTTACTGTTTGACTTTGCTTAAATCATATTTGGTTGGCCTCTTCCTGTCATGCCTTTGCTTCCCTCCTAGCTAAGACGGTAAAGCGTCTGTGTACAATGCGGGAGACCTGGGTTCAATCCCTGGGTCGGGAAGAAACCCTGGAGAAGGAAATGGCAACCCACTCCAGTATTCATGCCTGGAAAATCCCATGGACCAAGGAGCCTGGTGGGCTACAGTCCATGGGGTCGCAAAGAATCTGACACGACTAAGCGACTTCAATTTACTTCTTCAAGAAGACCAGTGGAGAAGGCAATGGCACCCCACTCCAGTCCTCTTGCCTGGAAAATCCCATGGATGGAAGAGCCTGGTGGGCTGCAGTCCATGGGGTCGCTAAGAGTCGGACACGACTGAGCGACTTCACTTTCACTTTTCACTTTCATGCATTGGAGAAGGAAATGGCAACCCACACCAGTGTTCTTACCTGGAGAATCCCAGGGATGGTGGAGCCTGGTGGGCTGCCGTCTATGGGGTCGCACAGAGTCGGACACGACTGAAGCAACTTAGCAGCAGCAGCAGCAGCAGCAGCAGCAGCAAGAAGACCGGACACTTGGCATGGAGATTTCCATTTGTACTTCATCAGTGGTATAGCTTCAGCTACTTTTCTGGAATCATCTCAGGTCTTTCATCTATTCTGTGAAACATAGTTTAATTAATATCAAAAGTAAAATCCTAAATACACATAGCCAGATAGATGTAAACTGTAATCCATCATAGTATGATCGACGGTGGTGAGGCACTGAGGTGGTCTCCATCATCTCTGCTGAGCTACAAAAATTCCATCTTCCCCTTGGGACACACCTCTTGATGGGTAGCCTTCTTCCATATGGACAGGCTCAGGAGAGTAAGTGGCAATTTGTGTGGTAAATATTTGAAAAGCTTCTTTTTGTCCACTGAAATGCTTACAATGAGAGGTTCTATTTTCTGCACCCAGCTAGATAGTCATGTATATCTACTGCCCGGCAAGTGCTTTGCTTCAGAAACCACTGTTCTAGGATTATGTGCATAGATAGATTATGTGCATTTTAGAAAGGAATGGGAAACCCTACACAATGATGAAGCTGCAAGGGAATGCCAAGAATGCTTTAGATGTACAGGGATAGCATGTTATAGAGTGAATGGTCTTTGAGAATGGTGCTACCTGGAAATGAGCAGGATGTGGTCTGCGTGGCTTTCACAGTGGCACTGGCAAAGGAGACAGATGTTGAAGCCTCTTACAGGTAATCAAAGACCTATAAATAGGGCAACTTTTATTAAATCACTTTATTGAACCCTTACCACATGTAGAATTCTACCTCGAAAGAAAGTCCCATTATCTCCATATAACTGAAGCTTTGATATCCAGAGAATGGTGTTTTTGTTAAGATATTCATTTGTGTAAAAAAAAAAAAAAATCCACTGTATATTTACAATTTTGAAAAGAAGTGTGCCAAGCACAGTGAAGTTATATAAAGACGGATAAAATATATGCTTTTTTTAAAAAATTTAAATTTATTTATTTTATTTGGAGGCTAATTACTTTACAGTATTGTATTGGTTTTGCCATACATCAACATGAATCTGCCACGGGTGTACACATGTTCCCCATCCTGAACCCCCCTCCCACCTCCCTCCCCGTACCTTCCCTCTGGTCTTTCATATGCCTCACTTAAAAGCATATATTTTAAAGACAGATAAAATATACGCTTTTAAGTGAGGCATATGAAAGAGGATACAATGACCCAGAGTAGAGCACAGAGCTAAATCAGTTCTATACGCAACCCAGTTATCACAACCTCTCAAGATGGCAACTTCTACTCTATAAGGGGGTCACACTGAACCAAGGTCCAGTTCTTAAATACTTGATGGTTCCAAGACTGGAAATTCAGGAGAAATGGGCATTTTACCTAAGGTCTGGTGGGAAAGCAACAAATATTTCATACAACCCTTCAATGTCTCTCTTCTCTATTACTCAATTACTCCAACAATGTGACTTTCTCTTAAAACTTATCCTCTATCCCCTCTAAAAATTTCCCTCTCTGGTGGGGAGAAACTCTTCTGTCTAGTATCTGTGCTCAGTTTGCTTGTCTCACTCAACCAAACAAGAACAGATAAGTTATCTGTCAAAGGAGGGTGGTCTCCATTCTGAAACACAGAACCTAGGCTATCACTAAATGAAAAATTAATGTTGATTTGGAGAATAAACACGAGATTTAAAAACAGGTAGCTTTGTTCTAAAACATCTCTGAGCAAGTCTTTATAGTCAAATAGATACGTTTTGCCTTTTACTCTCTCAGTGAGCCCAGAACTTACAGAAGAGATTTCCAGTGTGATAATTGTGCCCCAGAGGAGTGCAAAGGCAGTATGTTCAAGCCAAAAAGAGTTGGACAGTTGAGTAATTACACAGAGAATTTGATCAAGGAAGACATCCAAATTGGATCATCGAGACTCTAAATGTACCCATCCTCGGGCCTTGTATGCATTGGCAAATTAAGTGAAAAACAGAGAAGTGATTGTCCAGATAATTCAGACTAAGTAATATTTTACACCAATTAAACCAAAGTGTTATTTGGCCAGTTTTCCTTGGTTTAGTTAATTTTATTCTCCCCTTCATTCAGGCAATGTAGACCTCTATTCACCTGTGTGATTGCTTCAGCTCTCCATCATTTTTTTTTTTTCCTTTTCCTCTTGGGGAGATGAAATCTAAGTTCTTATTTAGAAACCTAGAAAGGATAAGTCTAAAAATCAGAAGACTTTGTGTTTTTTAAACTTATACTTAAGATATGACTCATACACCCTCCTTCTGAGAGGCCAAGGACAGTCTTGACCGTCTAACCAGCTCCCAGCATAACTGCAAACCAGACAGAGAGTCTTCAGAAAACCTATGCCCAGCTACTGATGGGAAGTAACCATGGTATTTATTCTGCCTTGCTCTCCTGCAGGGCTTTGCTCTTCTCTGAAAGTGCCTACAGTGGAAAGCACTAGCTAAAATTGTTTTGGCTGGGGTGATAATGCTTTAAAATGTCTTCTGATGTTAACCTACCTCAGAGTAGCCACCTCTCAACAAGAGTATCTCCCCATCTGGGCAGTCTTTGAAATCTAGTGACTTTGTCTAATGTTGTAAAACCAGTTAGTGTATTTGGAAGTAGTGACATGGTCATAGACATAATCAGTTCCTTCAAATTCTATCACTAGTCTTCTACTTGTTCTGAATATGAATGGTGTTTGTATTGCATGCAAAAAACAAACAAACAAAAAAAAACAGCCAAAATGTAAGGAATTAGGGTTCAATTCATTACTATGGAGAAGCAAAGCGCTTGTTGTAATCAATGGCTGGCCATAGTGGCAAAATTGTGGTAGCAAAGAAGAAAGGGTACATCAAGGATCATAAATAAAAGAGAAAAGATGTTCTCAATCTCTGTATCTATACACATTTTCTATGCTAAATTAAGGCCTTTTGTGGTTCTGTGTGGCAATGTCATCAATAATGAGTAAAACAGGATTAAATAATTTTAAATAATATTTCTAACATATCCATTCATCAGCATGAAATATTCTATGGCACTGACAACCCAGGGCCCTCGGAAATATTTTAAACCTTTCAGAAATGTTCCCCACAGGGAAATTTTGGACACTGGAATTCTTTCCATTAGATAGACTGATTGAGAACCACGGTTACAATAACACTTAATTCAACTGAGTTTTTAAAACAAAGGTTTGTCTAATTGTTTTGCCTCATTCTTCATGTACTACCCATTTCCTGAAGTTCTGTAAAGTCAGTATTGAAACAGAATGAGTTGTAGGATGTATGATTTGTTTCTTGAGTTTTCTTTCTGCTTAAGAATATTTACTGTCTAGCATTTTTTTCTAAAGATAGCTATGAAAGGTGCCTATGCATGCCATACATTAATTAGTTTATTCATGTATGCTTCAGTCAACATTAATGAAGGCCCTACTATGTGTCAACTTTGTGAGGTTCAAAGACATAACATAAAGTTAGATTACAAGTATGGGCTAAGTGAGCTTCCCTTGTGGCTCAGAAAGTAAAGAATCTGCCTGCAATATGGGAGACCTAGGTTCAGTCCCTGGGTGGGGAACATACCCTGGAGAAGAGAATGGCAACCCACTCCATTATTCTTGCCTGGAGAATCCCCTGGACAGAGGAGCCTGGGGGGCTGCAGTCCATGGGGTCACAAAGAGTTGGACATGCTTGAGAGAATAACACACTTGGATGGGCTAAGTGACACATACATCACTTTCAAATATTTGATTTATATACAAAAATATTAATACTTACATCAAGCTTCTACTACATATCTGAAGTTGAGAGTCATTCACTAAAAAGGCATTCTTTGCCTCAGTGTTACATTCACACATCCAACCCTAGAACTGCATTATTTTTCAGCACAAAAACAACAAAAAAGGTGGACCCTGCCTTCAGTGAACACCTGGAAAGTACTGAGTACATAGACACTAACATAATGAAAGGACAGCCAATAAGATGGTTGTATGTGCTAGATGCAACGATAAGTTAGAAACATCTGAGTTGGCCTGGGCATCAGAGAAACAAAAATCAATCTCAAGTGCTACCACCCAAAGAGCTGTTATGAGATGTCAACCCTTATGTGTGATCCTTGTCCCTTCATGGCAAATAGATGAAGAAGCAGTGGAAATAGTGGCAGACTATTTTCTTTTGGTGGGGTGGGGGGAGGCTTCAAAATCACTGCAGATGGTGACTGCAGACATGAAATTAAAAGAGGCTTACTCCTTGGGAGAAAAGTTGTGAGCAACCTAGACAGCATATTAAAAAGCAGAGACATTACTTTGCCAACAAAGGTGTGTCTAATCAAGGCTATGGTTTTTTCAGTAGTCATGTATGGATGAACTATAAAGAAAGCTGAGCAGCAAAGAATTGATGCTTTTGAACTGTGGTGTTGGAGAAGACTCTTGACAGTTCCTTGGACTGCAAGGAGATCCAACCAGTTCATCCTAAAGGAAATCAGTCCTGAATATTCACTGGAAAGACTGATGTTGAAACTGAAACTCCAATACTTTAGCCACCTGATGCGAAGAATTGATTCATTTGAAAAGACCTTGATGCTGGGAAAGATTGAAGGTGGGAGGAGAAGGGGATGACAGAGTAAAAGGTGGTTGGATGGCATCACCAACTCAATGGATATGAGTTTGAGTAAGCTCTGGAAGTTGGTGATGGACAGGGAGGCCTGGCATGCTGCAGTTCAATGGGGTCACAGAGTTGGACACAACTGAGCGACTGAACTGAATTGAACTGTTACACTTTATCTCTTATTTAGACTCCATTGCCTATAAGGTAGGTATCAATATTACACTAACTTTAAAGATGTAGGAAATTGAGATGAAGAGTTGTTGTATATCTTGCTCAACATCCCATAAATGGGAAGATTCAAATTTATACCTTTTTTTAAAGTTAAGCTTCCTGAAGGGATAAGGCCAGGGTACATTGGTCACAACATTGCCTTCTAATGTCTTAAGTAAATCAAACCATCTGCTTGATCTCTATTTTCTTATATAATGAAAAAATAACACTATCTAAAATATTTCTGAATGTCTTTCCCACTAAAACATATTGAGTAGAAACTGAAAATATATGAGATATCTGTATACTTGTATGTCAAATTCCCAACAGTGGTGTACTATATTATAATTTTCCTATTACTAATAAAACAAGATAATTTTGGTCCTGTTAAATAAAAAAAGTTGAACTAAGGTTGCATCAGTTTCAGGGAATATGATAAATTATATGCTTCCTTCATTTTGATAATGAGTGTTTCAATGTTTAAACAGAGTCCCAAAGAATAGCAAGGAGAGATAAGAAAGACTTCCTCAAGGATCAGTGCAAAGAAATAGAGGAAAACAACAGAATAGGAAAGACTGGAGATCTCTTCAAGAAAATTAGAGATACCAAGGGAACATTTCATGCAAAGATGGGCTCGATAAAGGACAGAAATGGTATGGACATAATGGAAGCAGAAGATATTAAGAAGAGGTGGCAAGAATACACAGAAGAACTGTACAGAAAAGATCTTCATGACCCAGATAATCACGATGGTGTGATGATTCACCTAGAGCCAGACATCCTGGAAAGTGAAGTCAAGTGGGCCTTAGAAAGCGTTACTACGAACAAAGCTAGTGGAGGTGATGGAATTCCAGTTGAGCTATTTCAAATCCTGAAAGATGATGCTGTCAAAGTGCTGGACTCAATATGCCAGCAAATTGGGAAAACTCAGCAGTGGCCACAGGGTTGGAAAAGCTCAGTTTTCATTCCAATCCCAAAGAAAGGCAATGCCAAAGAATGCTCAAACTACTGCACAATTGCACTCATCTCACACGCAAGTAAAGTAATGCTCAAAATTCTCCAAGCCAGGCTTCAGCAATACGTGAACTGTGAACTTCCAGATGTTCAAGCTGGTTTTAGAAAAGGCAGAGGAACCAGATATCAAAGTGCCAACATCCACTGGATCATCAAAAAAGCAAGAGAGTTCCAGAAAAACATCTATTTCTGCTTTATTGACTATGCCAAAGCCTTTGACTGTGTGGATCACAATAAACTGTGGAAAATTCTGAAAGAGATGGGAATACCAGACCACCTGACCTGCCTCTTGAGAAAACTATATGCAGATCAGGAAGCAACAATTAGAACTGGACATGGAACAACAGACTGGTTCCAAATAGGAAAAGGAGTATGTCAAGGCTGTATATTGTCACCCTGATTATTTAACTGATATGCAGAGTACATCGTGAGAAATGCTGGGCTGGAAGAAACAAAGCTGGAATCAAGATTGCCGGGAGAAATATCAGTAACTTCAGATATGCAGATGACACCACCCTTATGGCAGAAAGTGAAGAGGAACTAAAAAGACTCTTGATGCAAGTGAAAGTGGAGAGTGAAAAAGTTGGCTTAAACTCAACATTCAGAAAACTAAGATCATGGCATCCGGTCCCATCACTTCATGGGAAATAGATGGGGAAACAGTGGAAACAGTGTAAGACTTTATTTGGGGGGACTCCAAAATCACTGCAGATGGTGATTGCCCCCATGAAATTAAAAGACACTTACTCCTTGGAAGGAAAGTTATGACCAACCTAGATAGCATATTAAAAAGCAGAGACATTACTTTACCAACAAAGGTCCATCTGGTCAAGGCTATGGTTTTTCCAGTGGTCATGTATGCATCTGAGAGTTCAATTGTGAAGAAAGCTGAGCACTGAAGAATCGATGCTTTTGAACTGTGGTGTTGGAGAAGACTCTTGAGAGTCCCTTGGACTGCAAGGAGATCCAACCAGTCCATCCTAAAGGACATCGGTCCTGGGTGTTCATTGGAAGGACTGATGCTGAAACTGAAACTCCAATACTTTGGCCGCCTCATGTGAAGAGTTGACTCATTGGAAAGACCCTGAAGCTGGGAGGTTTGGGGGGCAGGAGGAGAAGGGGACGACAGAGGATGAGATGGCTGGATGGCATCACCAACTCGATGGACATGAGTTTGGGTAAACTCCAGGTTTGGTGATGGACAGGGAGGCCTGGCGTGCTGCAATTCATTGGGTCACAAAGAGTCAGACACTACTGAGTGACTGAACTGAACTGCCCTGAACGTATAAAAATGTATATGTAAGTTACTCCTATTTTCTCTATTTACCAAACTAAAAAATAAAAAAAAGATTGTTCTTGCCTGGCAATTTTTCCTCTTTTAACTCTTAACAAACTCTATTTATCTTCTCAACACAGAGAAAAGAGACCACAAATTATTCAAGTCATCGTTATGTTGGAGGAGATCTATGGTTGGCTCTTTGGCAAAAGCAGTAATCTGCAGGTTATTTCAATAGTGAAAAAGAGAACCAGCCAAATGTCTTTAAAACTATAAACTATTGGTTTAGTATCTTTTCATGGAGACATCCATGTCAGAAGGACAAAACCAATAATCAAGATTATGGATTCATGATGGAGAGAGTTACTTTATAATATATGAGTTAAATTACCCTTGATGATCTTCAGTTCAGTTCAGTTCAGTCGCTCAGTCATATCTGACTCTTTGCGATCCCATGAACCGCAGGACACCAGGCTTCCCTGTCCATCACCAACTCACAGAGTTCACCCAAACTCGTGTCCATTGACTCAGTGATACCATCCAACCATCTCATCCTCTGTCGTCCCCTTATCCTCCTGCCTTCAATTTTACCCAGCGTTAGGGTCTTTTCAAATGAGTCAGCTCTTTGCATCAGCTGGCCAAAGTGTTGGAGTTTCAGTTTCAACATCAGTCCTTGTAATGAACAACCAGGACTGATCTTCTTTAGGATGGACTGGTTGGATCTCCTTGCAGTCTAAGGGACTCTCAAGAGTCTTCTCCAACACCACAGTTCAAAAGCATCAATTCTTCAGCACTCAGCTTTCTTTATAGTCCAACTCTCACATCCATACATGACTACTGGAAAAACCATAGCTTTGACTAGATGGAACTTTGTAAGAAAAGTAAAGTCTCTGCTTTTTAATATGCTGTCTAGGTTGGTCATAACTTTCCTTCCAAGGAGTAAGCGTCTTTTAATTTCATTTTGCATCTTTTAATTTGATGATCTTAGTAGTCTGACAAAGAGCAAACCAGTAGATAAAAAATATACACCAATTAATACTATGAAACTCTTGGATGAAGCCCTCCCCCAATCACTTTTGATTGAATAATTCAGTAAGGAACTAAATCTACTAGGAACATATTTAGAGGAAAGAAATAATGTGTGTTGGGTGAAAAAAAGCATGGGGTATGCAACAAGCACCAAGTTGGAGGCAAACTGGTCTGGAGTTTAGTTCTACTTACATCACTGTTGTGGGGTAAGGTTTTGGCAAACTTTTGAATCTCTATGAGTCACATTTCTTCTGAAACAGAAACCAAAAAAAAAAATTGGAGCTGTTTTAGGAACATTGTTTATGATTGCACTTTCCAAAGACAATCCCAGATATTAAGTGTTTTTATGATTTGTTCTCCACGCAATGTTTTTGAGAAAAATGAGAAGCTGTCCATTATACCCAGATTGGGAATGAGAGAGGGTAATATTTTCCCAATATCTTGTAGAAAAATAAGAGATAGGATCTTTACAAAAATTTTGATTTCTAACACTGAGTTCAGTTTTCTTGTTATATTATGACAGTCTTCACAATATTGATGGACATTCTGAAAAGATGGATACTGTTAGAACTAAAAAAAAAATTGCCATTAATTAGTCTTTCTATAAACCATACTCCCTTTTATGAGTTATACTTTATTGATTTCTGGGTTCAATAAAGATTTGAAAGTTGTTGACATTTCAGATCTTCCAATAAAAAGAAACAGTTAGTAGCTACAGAGGTATGAGGCTACTCCTCTTCAAGCCCTTAAACTCTTCAAGTTAAGATAGAAATTGCTGGAATATGCTTTCAATTTTCTAGTTGACAGGACTTTTAGTTTAAGTAAGAGTTAATGGATAACCTTCCAGAGCAGGTAAACATGCCCTGCCTCAATTTTGGAGGCAATTTAACCATCAGATTGTCCACAGAAAAGAATACATAAACATGTAGATGGGAAAGTATGGTCAGCCTAAGGATGTATTAGTGATAAAGCTTTTATGTTGTTGTTGCTTCTCATTTGAATGATGGTGAATTAGCCAGATGCTGTCCTTGAGACACATGACATACTTCAAAGTGGTAGGTTATTCAGTATTTCATTGGAAACTGTCACTCACAATAGATATTAAAATCAAGTGGCCACAGAAGTCTGAGTTCAGTTCAGTTGCTCAGACATGTCTGATTCTTTGCAACCCCATGGACTGAAGCATGCCAGCCTTCCCTGTCCATCACCAACTCCCAGAGCTTACTCAAAACTCATGTCCATTGAGTGGGTGATCCCATCCAAACATCTCATCCTCTGTCATCCCCTTCTCCTCCCGCCTTCAATCTTCCCCAGCATCAGGGTCTTTTCCAATGAGTCAGTTCTTCTCATCAGCTGCCCAAAGTATTGGAGTTTCAGCTTTAGCATCAGTCCTTCCAATGAATATTCAGGACTGATTTACTTTAGGATTGACTGGTTGGATCTCCTTGCAGTCCAAGGAATTCTCAAGAGTCTTCTCCAACACCACAGTTCAAAAGCATCAATTCTTCGCCACTCAGCCTTATTTATGGTCCAACTCTCACATCCATACATGACTACTGAAAAATCCATAGCTTTGACTAGATGGACCTTTGTTAGAAAAGTAATGTCTCTGCTTTTTAATATGCTATCTAGGTTGGTCATCACTTTTCTTCTAAGGATTAAGCATCTTTTAATTTCATGGCTGCAGTCACCATCTGCATTGAATTTGGAGCCCCCCAAAATAAGGTCTCTCACTGTTTCCATGTTTTCCCATCTATTTGCCTTGAAGTGATGGGACCAGATGCCATGATCTTCATTTTCTGAATGTTGAGTTTTAAGCCAACTTTTTCACTCTCCGCTTTCACTTTGATCAAGAGGCTCTTTAGTTCTTCTTCCCTTTCTGCCATAAGGGTGGTGTCATCTGCATATCCGAGGTTATTGATATTTCTCCCAGCAATCTTGATTCCAGCTTGTGCTTTATCCAGCCCAGCATTTCACATGATGTACTCTGCATATAAATTAAATAAGCAGAGTGACAATATAGAGCCTTGACATACTCCTTTCCTGATTTGGAACCAGTCTGTTGTTCCATGCCCAGTTCTAACTGTTGCTTCTTGACCTACATATAAAAATTTCTCAGGAGGCAGCTAAGGTGGCTACTGATTCCCTAATGTTCAATAACTTCAGGATTCCCACTCTTATTCAAATTCTGCTTAAACACTTATTCATACCTTGAATTACATTGAGAGCAAAGCTTATTATTGTATTATAATGAAAATGTTATCATAGAAAAACATGCTCACAAGATTCAGTTAGATGTGTGGTTGAACTCTGGCCCAGGCTCTCCCTTCATGATTGTCTTTTAACAGTTACTGACCTTCAGTTTGAGGGCTTTCCAGTTGGCTCAGTGGTAAAGAATCTGTCTGCCAATGCAGGAGACACAGGTTCAATCCCTGTGTCGGGAAAATCCCCTGGAGAAGAAAGTGGCAACCTATTCCACTATCTTTGCCTGAAAAATCCCATGGACAGAGGAACCTGGCGGGCTACAGTATATGGCATCAAGAATTGGACAAAGAATCAGACATGACATAGTGACTGAGTACACACACATGCACTCAAGCTTCAATTTGCTTATCTACAAAGAGCAGATGACAGCTTATTACAGACATTAAATTAATTCATATATATGGAAGTAACTGACATACAGTAGACACACTCACTGCATCCCGTTTTTTTAGTTGGTCTTCCCTGCAGTGCAGGAGACCTGGGTTCAATCCCTGGGTTGGGAAAATCCCCTAGAGAAGGGAACGCCTACCCACTCCAGGATTTTAGCCTGGAGAATTCCATGGACTGTCCATGGAGTTGCAATGAGTCAGACATGACTGAGGGACTTTCAATTCACTATGCTGTTAAGGCTTTTCTTGCCACTGTTGCAAATGTTTCCTCAAAAAATGTTGATGTTAAAGCTCAGAGAGTAGGGGAAAAAAATCAATTGCATATCAAACAGTTGTTTTTCATTTAATTCATAACTTGGAATTAAGTGTTTTTTGGATCCTATAAGTAATGTTCTGTTGACCCCAGTATACCATTTACCAGTGAATGGTAGTCATGATATATATGGTCATCCGTGACAAGAGGTAATGGTAGAGATAACATGAAAGAAGGACCTATTGCTTTGGGTTATTTGGTTACTTTCCACACAGAATGAGTAACTTGAAACAAGTTTTCAAGATGGGGGCCTTTGTGTTTATTTTATGTGTTCATGTTTTAATAAAACATAAAAGTCTAAGCAAATATAACAACAGCATCATTAATTCATTCTGCTAAACAACTCCCATATAAAGACACCCACATATGTTTCCTTTTCTTTGTACCAGTAGTGACCTCAAGCTCCGGGAGCCGGTGATGGACAGGGAAGCCTGGCATGCTACAGTCCATGGGGTCACAAAGAGTCGCACAGGACTGAACGACTGAACTGAAATGAGTAGTGACCCAGGTCGTAACCTCAGAGTGGGCTGCAGAGAAGCACAGAGATCAAAGTAAATCATAGAAACCCATTTAATATCTCTGTTCCTGTCAAATCTGCTAACAGTCCATAGGCCATAAACCAAAGCAATTCACAGTATCTAACTCATCAACAACTACTGGAAAAATATGCTCTGCTCACCTGATGAAAGTGAAAGTCAGTCAGTCATGTCCAACTCTTTGCGACACCATGGACTACACAGTCCATGGAATTCTCTAGTCCAGAATACTGGAGCGGGTAGCCATTCCTCTCTCCAGGGGATCTTCCCAACCCAGGGACTGAACCCAGGTCTCCCACATTGCAGGCAGATTCTTTACCAACTGAGCCACCAGGAAAGTTCCCACCTGGTAGGAGATACAACAAAATCACATGGCAAAGTATGTAGATATTTAATTCTATAACAGGGATTGAAGAATTTGAAACAAACCAGATAGTAAGCCTGGAAATTTTCCTCTCCTATATCTTAAAAACAGACTATATAATGTTTACTGCTTTATTATTTTTATAGTTTATATGATTCAGCATAAATATTTTTAAATAGGTCAAGGGCCATCAGTGCATTGCCATTCTGACTATAATCTAAAGGAATATATAATAAAATAATTCTGTTAGCATTATATGTCTCTGAGTCCTCAATGATGTACTTCTGCAAGAAGAAAGTCCCAGAAGGGAGAAAAAGGAAAAAAAAATATTGGTAACTTCTTTTTTTTTTTTTTTTAAGTTTTAGGCCGCTTCTCCGACCACCGCGCCGCCGCTGCTGCCCAAAGAGCCGCAGTAGCTGAAACACGGGAATAGCTCCCTCCAACGAACGACCAAACCGCTCTGCCTGGTAACTTCTTTAAAGTATGATTTTAGGTCTAGCCTGACCTATAAAAAAATTACAGTACTGCCTATGTGACATAAATTGGAGGTAGAATGATGTAAAGCTTTGCACCTTCTTACTTCTACCATGAAGAATGATGAATGCTTGCAATTATATTTTGCACAAGCCAAACTTTTGATTTCATAAATGCACAGATATTCAAAGTAACTGAGAATAAATTATTTCCTGATAATTGAAGTTTTGGGGGCAATTAAGGGGGCTCCCCTGGTGGCTCAGATGATAAAGAATCTGTCTGTAATACAGGACACCTGGATTCAACTCCTGGGTTGGGAACATCCCCTGGAGAAGGGAATGGTTACCCACTCCAATATTCTTGCCTGGAGAATTCCATGGACAGAGAAGGTTGGTGAGCTACAGTCTATGGGTTGCAAAGAGTCGGATATAACTGAGCAACTAACACACACTCTCGAGGATAACAAAGGGGCTTTGAAACATTGTGTATCCAGAAAGTTCAACAAGAGTAAGAATGAATAGAAGATATACATTAGAGACTTATTACAAGGAATTGGTTTATGTGATTATGAGCACTGGCTAGGCAAGCTTCGGATTAGTAGAGCAGGGGGTCAGGAAGGGCAAGCCAGAATTCTTAAGTGTGAACTAAATCTACAGACCACTGGCACAATTTCTCCTTCTTTTCCAGGGAAATTCATTTCTGCACTTAAGGTTTTACAACTGATAGAATCAGTCCCACCCAGGTTATCTAGGCCAATCTTTCCTACTTAAAGTCAGCTGAGGATGAACTTAATCATATCTTCAAAATACTTTCACAGTAACATCTAGATTAGTGTTTGATTGTGTAATGGGACTATAGTCCAGCTAAACTGGTACATGAAACTGATCGTGGCACACTGTGACCCAAAGGGTAGAGAAAACAGACCCTAAATGGAGATAAGAGGGCTGTGAAAAACAAACTTTACTGACATCTGACCAGATCTGATTTCTAGATTTGGATTGAAATATAGAAGTCATTTGCTTGTGGCTTTTGTCACCATTCCTAAAAGCACTTTGTCATAATCAAACTGACAACCTGCTCCCTTAGAAGCTTGTGGGAAGAGTTTCTCAGAGATGTGCTTAATTGAAATCGCTCTTGGAGATTTTCTCTCTGCTTTATAGTCTTAGGATTTGCTTTGTTTTTAAACTGGAGCAGAAGAGAGGATGAATGGCTGATATATTCGATGATACATAATCACATTAATACTTTATTGCCACATTTGTCAATATATTAGTGCAATATGTTATCATATACATTATTAACTGTTGCTGTTAAATGTTTTATACTGATCTTTTACATTTTTTATTTCAATTGTGATAAATCTGGATCCAAGGGATTTTTTTTTTTTTTCAGAAAAAGAGGGAGTGAAAATATTGCATTAAAGGAATTTAGGAGAATTTTTGAGCCCAGTCTCACAAACAAAGAATATCAGTATTTTCCTCCTGTAGTCTTTTTACTTGCCCTTTCTTTGCTTAGAGGCTGCAGGTATTAGAACTTAAAAGTAGCAGACTGACTGTCTCTATACATAAGAAACCCGATAATTCCCCATCTTTGGCAATATCTCTGTAGATCATCGACAGAGGCTCCCACATTGTGTGATGGTTGTGGGGTGGCCTTCGATAAACCTGGATTAACAGCAGAGATGGCCTCTTCCAGTGGAGTATTATTTTTAAATGTTATCTCTTGAAGTCGGGCTTATGTTCTTAGCCATAGAGTGGTGCCATCATTCCTAAGCAGAGGCCAAAATTAAGGCTTATTTGACACGTTCTACTATCTTGTTTAGTGTTTTCTCTCTCTCTCTTTTTTTTTTTTTTTCATTTGGGGTAATTAGAGGAGAAAGGAAATATTATAGAATTGGGATTTCTTGAAGTGTGGTGGCTTTCATATTTAAAAGATTAGCAAGAGAGTGACGATTTCATATCATGAATTCCTTCTTGGTGCCTCACAGAATATAAATTGCTTCCCACATCCCTGAGACTAAATTTTACAGAATTGCTACATTTCTGAAAGTTTTTGTGTAAACAAATGTTCTACATACATGAGGTGACTTTGCTATCTAAAGAAAGTATGGCATGTGTCAATTTGTAAAACAAATGATTGCTCTTTAATCTGTTTTTATAAATTATGGTTTATAAATAATATTTTTGATTAATAAGAACTACTAAGCTTCTGTGATGCATATAAAAACTGGTCAGTATAAGGGTTAGGAGGTCAGAAAATTTCTTCCACTATATGTACATGTCTAAGTCACTCTTTATTCTAATCCTCACTAATTGCAGTGTTAATTTACTGTGTTGCTTGACTCCCTGAGGAAACGAGCCTTAGAGCAGCTCAGTGTTCTATCTCTATTTTCTCAGTTTTGAAATTCAGTAGCCAACTAGATAACCTCTTAATTCCTTTCCAGTTTTGATTTCTTTGGCTTATTTCTTCAAGGGTACTTTCCAATTGCATTCTGGCAAAATTCTGTGTTTTAAACTCATACACATCCCCATATATAATGATCAAAATGATCATATATATTTTATTTCTGTCAATTCAGTTTATTCACCTAACTCCCTCTTTGGGATCTTTTCATGAAAACTGTCTTTACACCATGCATACCTTCAGAACTCTCCCACTATTTCATAGTACAGAAATCTTCCCAAACCAGGCCAATGTGCCAATCCCATAACTGCATTTCCAAAGATGGATTTTACTACTGTCTGATTAAACAAAGTCTAAAATATAATACATATTTCACATATATTCATTGTATGCATTGCATATAAACATATATTGCATTTATTATGTATGCAAATACATGTTACTTATGACGTAACAAAATATATGTTCAGAGAGAAAGAGACAGATTATCTAATGAATCTGTTAAGTGAATTGAATTAGAGGAAATAGGTCCCTATGGAAGGATCACATGGGTCTTCATTGATCTTGCTGAGGTTAACAGGCATCAGAGGGCTCGGTCGACTCTTACCTCTATCACAGTTTTTGTTTTTTTTTTTAAAACAAGAGGAAAGGGACCTGAATACAGTTTAATGAAGTTTGTAAATAACTATGCTTTATCAACACATTATTAAAACCTAAATTTCTTTTTATAGGCCCTATGACTATTTTCCCCAAATCTCTTTTATCAGGCTCATCATTAAAGTGCTATGATGGGACAAGACAAACTGTTTTTTAAGAATCCATCCATTTATATAATGTAAAAAGTGATATTTTGTCTGCCTTCTTATTCATCATTTTGAACACCACCTATCTTCCATTTATCTCTACCTTTGTTTAATGAGGTTCATTTATATCAAACGAATCTTGAGCTTCAAGGGTTACTGTCATCCTTATAAAAGAATTAATCCTATTGTAAGGATCAACATTTATAACACTATTTGACGTACGTTCCATTTGACAAGCTTGCTTTTGTTCCCATATTACAAATGAAAAAATAAGTCTCCTCTTGGCAATAACTTTCTTAAGTTTGTTAACCAGCAGGGGGTAGAGTTAGATTTCAAATTGTAGCCTGGATGTTTGAAAAATCATCAAAGATCTGTGCTCTGATATGTTCCCCAGGAAATGGGAGGGTCTGAGGCAAGAGCCCATGGAGAAGTCATCAGAGTATCCTCCAGTGCCTGGCCTGGTCCTGGCAGCCAGTGTTATTCAATAAGTATTTTCAAATTGTAGGTGAGCTGCAGGGCATTCCTTTCATGACTATGGCTTCCAAACGTATTGCTCTTTTCCATTCGTCTTTCTTTTTTTTATATAGTTGTTCCTTATAGATCTCAGTCATCATCAAGTAACACTTCCCTCAAACTTCTCTTAGCCATCTTCATGTTGGTTTTTGAAAACCTCTCTATTTGGTTATGCTTATCTTTAGTATCATGACCAGAATGTGTGTGGGATCCTAGGATATTCAGGATATCACCTTCAGTTCAGTTCAGCCACTCATTTGTGTCTGACTCTTTGCAACCCCATGGACTGCAGCATGCCAAGCTTCTCTGTTCCTCACCAACTATGGAGCTTGCTCAAACTCATGTCCTTTGAATTGGTGATACCATCCAACCATCTCATACTCTGATGTCCCCTTCTCCTCATGCCTTCAATCTTTCCCAACAACAGGAACTTTTCCAATGAGTGCGTTCTTTACATCAGTTGGCCAGAGTATTGGAGCTTCAGCTTCAGCATCAATCCTTCCAATGAATATTCAGGACTGATATCTTTTAGGATGGACTGGTTTGATCTCTTTGCAGTCCAAGGGACTCTCAAGAGTCTTCTCCAACACCAGAGTTCAGAAGTGTCAAATCTTCAGCACTAAGCTTTCTTTATAGCCCAACTCTCACATCAATACCTGAATACTGGAAAAACCATAGTTTTGATGAAATGGACCTTTGTTGGCAAAGTAATGTCTCTGCTTTTCAATATGCTGTCTAAGTTGGTCATAGCTTTTCTTCCAAAGAGCAAGAATCTTTTAATTTCATGGATTCAATTACCATCTGCAGTGATTTTGGAGCCCCAAATCATTGTTTCCATTGTTTCCCCAACTATTTGCCGAGAAGTGATGGGACCAGATGCCATGATCTTGGTTTTCTGAATGTTGAGTTTTAAGCCAACTTTTTCACTCTTTTCTCTCACTTTCATCAAGAGGCTCTTTAGTTCTTTGCTTTTGAGCATAAGGGTGGTGTCATCTGTATATCTTAGGCTATTGATATTTCTTCTGGCAATCTTGTTTCCAGTTTGTGATTCATCCAGCCTGGCATTTTACAAGATGCACTCTGCATATAAGCTAAATAAGCCAGATGACAATATACAGTCTTGACATAGTCTTTTCCTAATTTGGAACCAGTCTGTTGTTCCATATCAGGTTCTAACTGTTGCTTCTTGACATGCATACTGATTTCTCAGGAGGCAGATAAGGTGGTCTGGTATTCCCATCTTTTTAAGAATTTCCCACAGTTTCTTGTGATCCACAGAGTTAAAGGGTTTGGCATAGTCAATAAAACAGAAGTAGATGTTTTTTTGGAACTCTCTTGCTTTTTCAATGATCCATCAGATATTGGCAATTTGATCTCTGGTTCCTCCGCCTTTTCTAAATCCAGCTTGAATATCTGGAAGTTCTCAGTTCATGTACTGTTGAAGACTGGCTTGGAAAATTTTGAGCATTATTTTGCTAATGTGTGAGATGAGTACAATTGTGTGGTAGTTTGAACATTCTTTGGCATAGACTTTCTTTGGGATTGGATTGAAAACTGACTTTTTTCCAGTCCTTTGGCCACTGCTGAGTTACCCAAATTTGCTGGCATATTGAGTGCATCACTTTCAGAGCATCATCTTTTAGGATTTGATATAGCTCAACTGGAATTCCATCACACCCACTAGGTGGTGGTAGTAATTCCAAAGGCCCATGTGACCACACATTCCAGGATGTCTGGCTCTAGGTGAGTGATCACACTGTCATGGTTATCTGGGTCATGAAGATCTTTTTTGTGCAGTTCTTCTGTGTATACTTGCTACCTCTTCTTAATATCTTCTATTTCTGTTAGGTCCATATCATTTTTGTCCTTTATTGTGCACATCTTTGCATGAAATGTTACTTTGGTACCTCTAATTTTCTTGAAGTGATTTCTAGTCTTTTCCATTGTATTGTTTTCCTCTACTTCTTTGCTCTGATCACTGAAGAAGGCTTTCTTATCTCGTCTTGCTCTTCTTTGGAACTCTGCATTCAAATGGGTATATCTTTCCTTTTCCCATTTGCCTTTCACTTCTCTTCTTTTCTCAGCTATTTGTAAGGCCTCCTCAGACAACCATTTTGCCTTTTTGCATTTCTTTTTCTTGGGGATGGTCTTGATCTCTGCCTCCTGTACAATGTCACAAACTTCTGTCTACAGTTCTTCAGGCACTCTTTCTATCAGATCTAATCCCTTAAATCTAGTTTGCCACTTACACTGTACAATCATTAGTGACTTGATTTAGGTCATACCCCACAGGACTGGAAAAGGTCAGTTTTCATTTCAATCCCAAAGAAAGGCAATGCCAAAGAATGCTCAAACTACCACACAATTGCACTCATCTCACACGCAAGTAAAGTAATGCTCAAAATTCTCCAGGCCAGATTTCAGCAATACATGAATCATGAACTTCCAGATGTTCAAGCTGGTTTTAGAAAAGGTAGAGGAACCAGAGATCAAATTGCCAACATCTGCTAGATCATCGAAAAAGCAAGAGAGTTCCAGAAAAACATCTATTTCTGCTTTCTTGACTATGCCAAAGCCTTTGACTGTGTGGATCACAATAAACTGTGGAAAATTCTGAAAGAGATGGGAATACCAGACCACCTGACCTGCCTCTTGAGAAACCTATTTGCAGGTCAAGAAGCAATGGTTAGAACTGGACATAGAACAACAGACTGGTTCTAAATAGGAAAAGGAGTACGTCAAGGCTGTCTATTGTCACCCTGATTATTTAACTGATATGCAGAGTACATCATGAGAAATGCTGGGCTGGAAGAAGCACAAGCTGGAATCAAGATTGCTGGGAGAAATATCAATAACCTCAGATATGCAGATGACACCACCCTTATGGCAGAAAGTGAAGAGGAACTAAAAAGCCTCTTGATGAAAGTGAAAGAGGAGAGTGAAAAACGTGGCTTAAACTCAACATTCAGAAAACTAAGATCATGGCATCTGGTCCCATCACTTCATGGCAGATAGATGGGGAAACAGTGCCAGGCTTTATTTTTTGGGGCTCCAAAATCACTGCAGATGGTGATTGCTGCCATGAAATTAAAAGATGCTTACTCCTCTGAAGGAAAGTTACGACCAACCTAGATAGCATATTGAAAAGCAGAGATATTACTTTGCCAACAAAGGTCCGTCTAGTTAAGGCTATGGTTTTTCCAGTGGTCATGTACAGATGTGAGAGTTGGACTGTGAAGAAAGCTGAGTGCTGAAGAATTGATGCTTTTGAACTGTGGTGTTGGAGAAGGCTCTCGAGAGTTCCTTGGACTGCAAGGAAATCCAACCAGTCCATCCTAAAGGAGATCAGTCCTGGGTGTTCATTGGAAGGACTGATGCTGAAGTTGAAACTCCAATACTTTGGCCACCTCATGCGAAGATCTGACTCATTGGAAAAGACTCTGATGCTGGGAGGGATTGGAGGCAGGAGGAGAAGGGGACGAGAGAGGATGAGATGGCTGGATGGCATCACCAACTTGATGGACATGAGTTTGAGTGAACTCTGGGAGTTGGTGATGGACAGGGAGGCCTGGCATGCTGTGATTCATGGGGCTGCAAAGAGTCGGACAAGACTGAGCGACTGAACTGAACTGAACTGACTGAATGATCTAGTGGTTTTCCCGAATTTATTCAATTTGTATCTGAATTTGGCAATAAGATGTTCATGGTCTGAGCCACAGTCAGGTCCCTGTCTTGTTTTTGCTTCCTGTATAGTGCTTTTCCATCTTTGGCTGCAAAGAATGTAACCAATATGATTTCGATATTGACCATCTGGTGACGTCCTTTTGTAGAGTCTTCTCTTGCGTTTTTTGAAGAAGGTATTTGCCATGACCAGTGTGTTCTCTTGGCAAAACTCTGTTAGTCTTTGACCTGCTTCATTCTGTACTCCAAGGCCCAATTTTCCTGTTATGCCAGGGACCTCTTGACTTCTCACTTTTGCATTCCAGTCCCCTATAATGAAAAGGGCATCTTTTGGGGGAGTTAGTTCTAGAAAGTTTTGTATATCTTCATAGAGCCACTCAACTTCAGCTTCTTTGGCATTAGTAATTGGGGCATAGACTTGGATTACTGTGAAATTGAATGATTTGCCTTGGAAATGAAGAGAGATCATTTTGTTGTTTTTGAGATTGCACCCGAGTATGACATTTTGGACTCTTCTGTTGACTATGAGGGACACTCCATTTCTTCTAAGGGATTCTTGCCCACATTTATAGATGTAGTGTTAATCTGAGTTAAATTTGCCCATTCTAGTCCATTTTAGTTCACTGATTCCTAAGATATCAATGTTCACCTTGCCATATCCTGTTTGACCACTTCCAATTTACCTTGATTCATAGATCTAACATTCCAGGTTTCTATGCAATATTGTTCTTTACAGAAATGGACTTTACTTCTACCACCAGTCACATCTACAACTGGGCATTGTTTTTGCTTTGGGTCTGTCTCTTCATTCTTTCTGGAGTTATTTCTCCACTCTTATCCAGTAGCATATTGGGTACCTACTGACCTGGGGAGTTCATCTTTCCGTGTCGTATCTTTTTGCCTTTTCATACTGTTCATGGGGTTCTTCATCTTGGCTTTGGGTTATATCCTCCTGACCTCAGAAGATGTGGAAAAAATTTTGACTTAATATTGACACAGATTTCCAAGAAATTTTACTATTTATCCAGCAGTTTTTTTATAATGAGCATTAATCATAATTAGCAGTGAATGACAGAAAAGGAAACTGTAAATAATTTACTATTATTTTATATTGTTGACTTCAATTCTATGTCCTATTGTTGAATGTTTATTTCTTCTACTTCATTGGTTTTCATTTTGGTGATGAAAATGTAAGGCCACCTAACTTACATAAACAGAGGAATATGGTCCTTGTGACTGTGATGTTTGAGGTAGATCTGGCTCCAGGATGACTGTAGAGGTTAAAGGTTGTGTCTGAGCTATTTCTCCTTCTTTCCTACTTGCTTCTCAGTTTCTTTCAGTGCATTTGCCTCATTTCCCTCTAAGTGCATATGATATCTTCTGAGCAGCTGATTGGAGCCATCACTGAAAGTTTTTCATCAAAACTCTACTGTCCCACCCTCTTGGACAGTGCGGCATGGCATTTTCTGCTCCTACTGTAGATGAGGGTGGTATGTGATTGAATTCTGGCCTGTGGAATATTAACAGAAGTTTTGATACCATTTTTGGGCCAAGACTTGTAAATGGTACAAGAGACCAAGGCTTGCTCTCTTGCCTCCCTTTCTTCTGAAGGAAGATAAGACAGAAAACCAAGGGGGCCGGTGATACTATAAGAACAAAGGAATCTCAGTTACTTAATCATCAATGGGGGAAACGTCATGCTGACTAGAAATGCCTTGTTGAACTATTAAGATACTAATAAGTCATTTTCAAAGTACTATCCGTTTTGGGGTGTCTTTGTTATATCAGCTGTCCTGATCCCAGTGACTACTCTGTAACATATGGCAATAAGAAACTCCTTACTCATCAGGTCCATGATTCATAAGAACAAGAATATCTTTGGTGCTAGCTTAGACACCAATTACCAAGGCATTTTAAAGATAAATTTGAACAAAAACATCTGAAAGATACAAAAAAAAAAGATGTTTTCAGATTCTGAGGTTATCAAACACATCATTTGACATTTAAACTAATAGTATGGTTCAGGAACCTGCTTCAGATGCGGACTCTTAGGCCACATGTCACAGTTTCTGATTCATTTGGTTTGATGCAAAGCCTAGGAGTCTGCATTTGGAAATTGCCAGAGGAGATGCTGAGCCAAGTGTTCCATTGACCAAAGTATGAGAAAAAATAAAAATAAAAAAATAAAAAGCTAATTATTTTGATTAAAAAGTCTGATTCAGGATCTGGGGCTGGCATTGAGTTCTATGAGTTTTATTTTCTGTTGAAAGAAATAATATTTATTATTAATAGGGAAAAGATACATAAAAAACAAAATTAAAATAATATCCCCAGCTAAACTTAAGCAAAATTTAAAATTTTGATCATTACCCAGAAGATACAAAACATATCTTGCCCATGTGTGCGTGTGTGCTAAGTTGCTTCAGTCATGTCTGACTCTGTGTGATCCCATGGGCTGTAGCCTGCTAGGCTCCTTTATCTGTGGAATTCTCTAGGCAAGAAAGAATACTGGAGTGGATTGCCATTTCCTTGTCCAGGAGATCGTCCCAATACAGGGAATAAACTTTCATTCTGAATGTCTCCTGCATTAGCAGATGGGTTCTTTACCACTAGTCCCACCTGAGAAGTCCTTTCTTGTCCATAATAGATGCTAATTAAATTGTACTAATTAAAGATGGTTTGGTACAAAGGCAGTTGTCAACCCTAGCTGCTCACAGAAATCAACTGGGGAGATTTTCAAACTGCAGATTCTTGAGGTCCAATGTCAAATAAAATTCATATATTATGGCAAGATAGAAATTTAAATATAAAATTTTCTCTGCCCTTTGGCCCCCTCTCTCCCTTCCACTGTGCCTTGTGTATGTGTATTATGCATCAACCAAACCTCCCCCAGAGTTATGCAAAGAGGAAAAACTGGTCATAGCAAACACTCTCTTCCAACAACATAAGAGAAGACTCTACACATGGATATCACCAGATGGTCAATACCAAAATAAGATTGATTATATTCTTTGCAGCCAAAGATGGAGAAGCTTGGTATAGTCAGCAAAAACAAGACAGTGAGCTGGCTGTAGCTCAGATCATGAAGTCCTTATTGCCAAATTCAGACTTAAATTGAAGAAAGTAGGGAAAACCATTAGACCATTCAGGTATGATCTAAATCAAATCCCTTACAATTATACAGTAGAAGTGACAAATGGATTTAAGGGATTAGATCTGTTAGATAGAGTGCCTGAAGAACTATGGATGGAGATTTGTGACATTGTACCAGAGGCAGGGATCAAGACCATCCCCAAGAAAAAGAATTGCAAAAATGCAAGATGGTTGTCTAAGGAGGCCTTATAAATAGCTGAGAAAAGAAGAGAAGTGAAAGGCAAGTAAGAAAAGAAAAGATATACCCGTTTGAATGCAGAGTTCCAAAGGAGAGCAAGAAGAGATAAAAATGCCTTCCTCAGTGATCAATGCAAAGAAGTAGAGGAAAACAATAGAATGGGAAAGACTAGAGATCTCTTCAAGAAAATTAGAGATACCAAGGTAACATTTCAGGCAAAATGAGCACAGTAAAAGACAGAAATGGTATGGATCTAATAGAAATAGAAGATATTAAGAAGAGGTGGCAAGAATACACAGAAGAACTATACAAACATATTTGCATGACCCAGATAATCATGATGGTGTGATCACTTACCAAGAGCCAGACATCCTGGAATGTGAAGTCAAGTTTGCCTTAGTTAGCATCACGGCGAACAAAACTAGTGGAGGTGATGGAATTCCAGCTGAGCTATTTCAAATCCTAAAAGATGATGCCTGAATATACCAGTAAATTTGGAAAACTCAACAGTGGCCATAGGAATCGAAAAGGTCAGTTTTCATTCCAATCCCAAATAAAGGCAATGCCAAAGAATGTTCAAACTACCGCACAACTGCATTCATGTCATATGCTAGCTTATTAATACTCAAAATTCTCAAAACCAGGCTTCAACAGTACGTGAACTGAGAACTTCCAGATATTCAAGCTGGATTTAGAAAAGGCAGAAGAACAAGAGATCAAATTGCCAACATCTGTTGCATCAATGAGAAAGCAAGAGAGTTCCAGAAAAACATCTATTTCTGCTTGATTTACTATGCCAAAGTCTTTGACTGTGTGGATCACAACAAACTGTGAAAAATTCTTAAAGAGATGGAAATACCAGAGTACCTGACCTGGCTCTTGAGGAATCTGTATGCAGGTCAAAAAGAAACAATTAGAACTAGACATGGAACAGCAGACTGGTTCCAAATCAGGAAAGGAGTACGTCAGGGTTGTACATTGTCACCCTTTTTATTTAACTTATATGCAAAGTACATCATGCAAAATGCTGGGCTGGATGAAACACAAGCTGGAATTAAGATTGCTGGGAGAAATATCAATAACCTCAGACATGCAGATGACAACACCCTTATAGCAGAAAGCGAAGAATATGTGAAGAGCCTCTTGATGAAAGTGGAAGAGGAGAGTAAAAAAACTGGCTTAAAACTCAACATTCGAAAAAACAAAGATTCATGACATCTGGTCCCATCACTTCATGGCAAATAGAAGGGGAAACAATAGAAACAGTGACAGACTTTATTTTCTGGGCTCCAAAGTCATTGCAGATGGTGACTGCAGCCATGAAATTAAAAGATGCTTGCTCCTTGAAAGAAAAGCTATGTCAAACCTAGACTGCATATTAAAAAAGCAGGGAAATTGCTGACAAAGTTCCATCTAGTCAAAACTACGGTTTTTCCAGTAGTCATATATGGATGTGAGAGTTGGACCAGAAAGAAAGCTGAGTGTTGAAGAATTGATGCTTTTGAACTGTGGTGTTGGAGAAGACTCTTGAGAGTCCCTTGGACTGCAAGGAGATCAAATTAGTCAATCCTAAAGGAAAGCAATCCTGAATATTCATTGGAAGGAGTCATGCTGAAGCTAAAGCTCCAATACTTTGCCCTCCTGATGTGAAGAACTGATTCATCAGAAAAGACCCTGATGCTGGGAAAGATTGAAGGCAGGAGAAGGGGATGACAGAAGATGAGATGGTTGGACGGCATCACTGACTTTATGGACATGCTCTTGAGCAAGCTCCGGGAGTTGGTGATGGACAGGGAAGCCCGGCGTGCTTTCAGTCCATGAGTTCGCAAAGAACTGGACATGACTGAGTGACTGAACTGGCTGAAAGCTCCTTCATCAGCAGAAATACCAGCTCAGCCATAAAGAGCTACATTCTCGTAGCATCAGCAAGATTACTCCTTAAATGATAACATTCCTTCTTAATCTTGTAAGACCCACAGTGAACCTTAGATCTGGATTGTGTAAACTATCAGTGACTGTAATGGATAGCCCTTTGTCTCTGAAAAACTTAGTGTGCCTTCACTTCTAATATGCAGGACTGCTCTCAGAGCTTTCTGAGATGTTCTTCTTGGGTTATAGTCTTCATCATAGCTTGAATAAAATTTCCCATTTCTTTCTTTTTTCAAATTTACTTTTTAATTTGAAGAAAATTACTTTACAATGCTGTAATGCTTTCTGATGTACAACGTCACAAATCAGCCATAATTATATATATATATATATATATATAAAATATAATATATATATTACCTTCCTCCCTTCTCCACATCCCATACCTCTAGATCATCACAGAGTGCCTGGCTGGGCTTCTATCATTCTGCAACAACTTCTCACCAGCTATCTATTATATGCATTGTAGTATATATATGTCAAGGCTACTTGCTCCATTTGTTCCCATCTCTCCCTCCCCAACTGTGTTCACAAGTACATTCTCTATATCTGTGTCTCTGTTCCTCCTGCAAATAGATTCATCAATACTATTTTTCTAGATTTTACATATATATTAATATACAATATTATTTTCTTTTTATGGCTTTATAACCAGCTCTAAGTTCATCTATTTCACTAGAATTGACTCAAATTTATTCTTTTTATGGCTGAGTGATATTCCATTGTACTCATTTACCGTATCTTTTTCACCCATTCATCTGTTGATGGACATCTAGGTTGCTTATATATCTCAACTATTGTAAACAGTGCTGCTATGAACACTGGGGCACACGTCTTTTTCAATTATGGTTTTGTCAAGGTACATGCCACGTAGTGAGATTGCTGAATTATATGGTAGTTTTATTCCTAGTTTTTTAAAAACAAATCCCATTTCTTTCTTAGATGGAATTATTACATTACATTTTTGATTAGTACATTCCAGTTTTAGGCTTAATTCAGTGGAGGCACAGTCTAGACATCAGACTTTTAAAAGATTCCTATAAAATTCTACTGTGTAGTGTTTAGAACCTTGCAAAATGTGATTCTTAGATGAACAGTTTGAGCATTGCCTAAAAATGTATTAGATAGATAGATAGATAGTAAAGTTACTCAGTCATGTCCGACTCTTTGCGACCCCATGGACAGTAGCCAACCAGGCTCTTCTGTCAATGGGATTTTCCAGGCAAGAATCCTGGAGTGGGTTGCCATTTCCTTCTCCAGGGGGTCTTCCCGACCCAGGGATCAAACCCAGGTCTCCCACATTGTGGGCAGACGCTTTACTGTCTGAACCACCAGGTGCAAATTCTCAGACCTTTAGGCACTAAATTGCAAATGCTTGGGGAGTGCTTCAGCCAATGGAGACTGAATACGAGACATGCCCAGTTTAAGAACCGCTGGTCTAGGTACTAGTTTCCAAATCTGATTGATCATCATAGGTATCTTGGGGAGAACTCTGAAAATAGAAATTCCTCAGCTTCACTCCAATTTCCACTTTTTAATCTAGAAAGTCTGAGGAAGGCTGACAACAACCTTTCTTTCTTTCTTTTATCTTTTCCTTTATTCTTGGCCAGACTTGGGAACCAATTAGAAAATATTTTCTGAAAATATAAATGCTAATTTAGGAAATGAACTCTAGCCCTGCCACTGTTCATAACTGATCACATGACTCTGTATACAGGATTCTCCTGTCCTCTGAATCAAATTTCCTCACAGTGACTGGTGACTCCCATTTGTATTTGGAAGCTCTAATGAACCTGAATGAAATTTGTAGCTTCAAAGCTCCTATAAATGTGAAATATGACTATGAAATGGTCTTTGAGAGGAAGAGGATATTTCCTGCTCTCCTGCCCCCTGGGAGAATATTACTGACTATCATGTCTCTTTCATTTCTTCTTTAATGGGAAACCTCCTGAAGGACACCTTGGGCTCTGCTATTGTCTTCATTTCCATAGCTGTCTTGAGCTAAGCTTTACCTTAGGAAACTCCTATTGTGAGGCTACCTTTCTGCAGGTTCCTCTTCCCAGCTCTCTCTTCTCTCTCCCCTTTTCTCACCTCTCTTTTGTCTCTTCCTGTCCTAGACAGCGTCTGTCCATTTCACCCTCTTTCTCTTGTATTATTACAATTTAAGTATCGTGAAGTGGAAGTCAGATTGCTGAGCTTTCGGAGACAGATGAGACCAAGCAGTCCGCCGGGAGCACTCGGCACCAGCGTGCGCAGTAGCCCAGCATATGGAGTTGAATCTCCAGATACTGACATTAACACTCCTGCTTCAGGTAACTCATTTAGCTTTGGTGTCATTTTACAATAAATATACCATCCACCGACACAAATTAGACAGCTATTGAGATTAATTTTGAGGCACTATCGGCAACATCTTAAATCAAAAATCATTCTTTATTAGCATGCTTGGCAGTATAGTGTGCCTGCCCTCCCCCCTCCTGATCCCTGCCACAGAATAAATGAGGCCCCATGGTTGACATAGCGCATCAAGTGTTTTATAATAGTCTAATTGTAGCTAATGGTTTGTGCAGCTAATTAAGGCCCTATGAATTACTGTAATCAGTCAGGCTCATCCTTTAAACCAGATAGTTCTATTCAACCGTCCCTTTAGTAAGAAACAATATGTATATGCACATACACACACACACACACACACACACACACACACACACACACACATATATATATATATATATATATATATGTATAAGGACACATACACACTCACACAGGCTGTAATGATCAGCCAGGTTCATCTGAGCACAAAGAGATTAATAAGACTTTTCTCTCTTCATTACAAAATATTGATTTAAAGAAGGACACATTTCCAGCAGCAGCTCCAGTCCCTGTAGATGGGGCCAAGGTAGAGTCTTCTGTATGTCTTCTACCTGAAAACTGAAACATGAGTTAATGCCTAGTACAGCAGCTCTCTGACTCTTCTCATAATCCATCCAGGTTGCAGCCCAGAGTTACCTTTTGGGGCATTTGTTAAGTTGTGGGAAACCAGACACTTCAGAGAAATGGTGACAAAGAAGCCACCTGAACAGCACAGTTGAAAATTCAGAAGGGACCAAACTCCATTTGTGAACCAGCTGGTTGACAACACTATCAACATGATTAAGCTTCTTTGATAGCAGTTACCAAGGATTTAGAGGAAGAAGTTACTGAACAATTCTAGAAGAGCTTTCCTCTCTTAAAGAATTGTAAGAGGAATGGGATAATTTTTTTTTGCAGTGGGTTTGCTTTGATGAGTATATTCTAAACAGAAGATCTGTCAGAGTACAGAAGAGTTTTCCAAAGGCCTGAAGCATATATAATTTCTTGGTTTATTTGAAACTTGACTGGACATAGCAAAAAATAACTTTGGAAGCAATTCTATAAGGCCTTGGGGAAACAGAGAAAAGGAGCAGTAGGCCTTCTTTAGTAATTGTATCTGACTCTTTGAGAGGGAGAAAACATCCTATAGAAATGTCATCCATATGACCTCTGTTGGAAAACATGCAATCTGGTCCCCCAGGGTCCCATTGTCAATGAAAAGTGGGAAAGGAAACAGACTTTCATGAAGGCGATGTGGTCACATTATTTCCAGCTCACAATCTCACTGGAACTGGGTAGAATCTTGATGGTTCCACCAGTTTTTCACCTTTTTAAAAGCAAGATTAAATTTAACTGCTCTGGACAGATACTTGGAGAACCAGTTATACCGTTTCCTTCTATCTGGTCAAGATGTTTGTATCCTCAACAAATGGCCATTTATTTATGATTTTAAAGAAAGTAAGTTGATATCCTTTAAGAATTCTGGCCACTTCCTCTCAATTTCCAAATTAGAGTACTCTTACTTCATTAAATTCCCCCCTGTTGATCTTCTTAGTTCATTGTTGTGAGATAGTGGAAAGATCATTTGTCAAGAAAAAAAAAAAAAGAGTGTTACTTGTCATATAACTAGAGTTTTGGAATTTGGTATTTGGATATTCAGTGTATCCCTCCAAGATTTACATTTATAGGTGGCTACTTAATCTGCATCCTATTTCTAAAGGATTCAACATTCAGGTATAGATGTCTCCTTGTTTCTGAAATGGCAGTTATCAAATTAAAATGCTTACATTTATGCCTAGCTGCTTCAAAATTAACCAGTGGACCTTGTTCATAAAATTCCATTTATTTACTTATATTTTAGGAAGACTATTGATACATTTTTCATGGTTATCAGTGATGGCATTCAAAGCTTTCTTTTTTATCTAAGTACACCTTGGAAACATCAGCTTCATGTTGACATTTGATTACACATATTTCAAGCTTCTATATGAAGATTTTCTTTTTTTTCCCCTTGAAGATGACCAGATGTTGGAATAAATCGGACTGATGGAGATGAAGAATGTGATTTGCCCAGCTCTCAACACTATCCACCTCTCCTCCTCCTTCTGTTCTTTTCACACCTATAATCCTTGTACTTGTTATGGCACTTAAAACTCAGCTGTGTTGACCTAGGTAATTTTAAAATAGATATTTCTAGTTCAGGTCAAACGATACCTGTCCTTGCTTGGAAAGCTTGCAGGGTAGGGGCTGGGCATTTATTTGTACTGCACCAGAATGAGAGTTGATGACAAATTTCCCTCACCTGCTGTTTGTCTCCTTCTCCAGATCAGCACCTACAGCCCTTTCTGTATATGAAAAAGTAATATTATTAGTCATTCTGGGAACAAGTCATATTCTGTTGGCTTTGGGTGGAATAGGGAAGTGTACATTCTGTTTGCACCACACTTCACACCCTGAGTTTCAAGGATCTCAAAAGAAAGCATGTTGATGCATGTAAAATCTCATTCACCCACCATTTGTCATTGTTCTTCTACTTCATAGTAAATCTTTAAATGTACCACAAAACATGTGTGCTAATAGACTCAAATACCTTGATAACCTCTAGGAAAGGAAACCAAAAGTATATAAACATATGCTCAGTCTTTAATGTTTCACTCTTTCGTTGTATTTTAAAATGACCCAGATATTCAATGAATTATTGTTTTTTAGTCACTAAGTTGTATCTGACTCTTTGTGACCCCATGGACTGTAGCATCTTATGCTCTTGTCCTTCACTATCTCCCAGGGTCTGTTCAAATTCATGTCCATGGAGTCAGTGATACTATCTAACCATCTCATCTTCTGCCACCCTCTTCTGTTGCCTTCAATCTTTCCAAGCATCAGGGTCTTTTCCAGTGAGTCAGCTCTTTGCATCAGGTGGCCTAAGTATTGGAACTTTGGCTTCAGCATCAGTCTTTCCAATGAATATTCAGGGTTGATCTCCTTTAGGACTGACAGGTTTGATATCCTTGTAGTCCAAAGGACTCTCAAGAGTCTTTTCCAGAACCACAATTCAAAAGCATCAATTCTTTGGAGCTCCACCTTCTTTGTTGTCCAACTCTCATATCCATACATGACTACTGGAAAAACCATAATTTTGACTATGCCAACCTTTGTCTCTGCTCTGGCATACGCTGTCTAGGTTGACCATAGCTTTCTTTCCAAGGAGCAAATGTCTTTTAATTTCATGACTGCAGTCAGCATCTGCAGTGATTTAGGAGCCCAAGAAAATAAAATCTGTCACTATTTCCTTTTCCCCCTTCTATTTGCCATGAAGTGATATGACTGTATGCCATGATCTTAGTTTTTGAATGTTGAGTTTCAAGCCAGCTTTTTCACTCTCCTCTTTCCTCATCAAAAAGCTCTTTAGTCCTTCACTCTGATATTAGAGTGGTATCATCTGCATATGTGTCCTGTGCTGTGCTTAGACACTCAGTCGTGTCCAACTCCTTGGCAATCCATGGACTCTAGTCCACCAGGCTCCTCTGTCCATGGGGATTGTCCAGGCAAGAATACTGGAGTGAGCTGTCATCCCCTCCTCCAGTGCCTCTTCCCAACCCAGGAATCAAACCCATGTCTCCCACATCGCCCGTGGGTTCTTTGCCATCTGAGTCAGCATATGTGAGATTGTTGATATTTCTCATAGCAAACTTGATTGCAGCTTGTGATTCATCCTGCCTGATATTCTGCATGATGTACTCTGCATAGAAGCTACATAGGCAGGTTGACAACATACAGCCTTGTCACACTCCTTTCCAAATTTTGAACCATTCACTTATTCCATGTCTGGTTCTAATTGTAGTATTCACTACAGTAGCACCCATCATAGTGCTACTCAATCCCATAGAGGTAGAGAGTAAAAAATAATCTCTTGCATGTCTGAAAGTCAGCTTTATCTGAAATTATTTATCATATTTGTGTGACTGGAACTCCTGGGTATGCTGCTGGGATAGACATTCACTTATCTCAAAATGCAGATGTGGGTCAGTTAAGATATGAAGGTCTCATGGTTTTCTGATTCTATACAGGTATTGAACGAGGGCACCAGAGCTCCAGTTATTCATAGACAGTTCACTGGAGACTGGCTACTGCTTTTAATTTACTTAATGTTATTTCTCTTATTTTATTTGATCCCACTCCAGAAAGTGGACACTATATGAATCGTACTTATAATTACCATATGTACTAGTTACAGAACCACAGGGTTCATTTATAAAGAAAGATTAAACACATACATTATTGTAATAAATTAGGTTCCCAACTTCCTTTACTCTTTGTGCCCAGAGTATCCTAAAGAATCCTGATCCAAATCCAGGGAGGATATGGAGAAGAATGGGCCACCAGAAAACCCCAACATTTCATGGGAATATTTCAGAAAATCATCTGGCATGTGGATCCATCTTCAAGATGACTCTAAGTCTCTCTATAACAGGGAAAAACAGAATTTCCCTGCATGCATTCTACATTTTGTCAGCCTTTTCCTACTGCAGCAATCATTTATTTTGAAATTTAGAGGTGTGAGTTTTGATTGCCAGTGTAGCGAAGGGTGAATTGATTAGTACTGCCCATGCCCATGGCAAATTTGAATGTATACTGCATTCTTGTTTCCTAATTCCTGTGACCCAGAATTTATGAATTTTTTATTTAATTTTGAAAACAAGACACTGGCCTAAGTTAACAGCATTATTGACAGTAAAATGCAAGAACATTGTAGGTATAGAGAACATGGACTATATAATTCTTGGTTGCATTGTGAAGAGAAAAAGTAGATTAGAGAAAAAAATTAAAGACTAGAGTTACCCAGTGTTTTACATCAGTAGCAATTGGCTTTAGCAGCCCAGTTGTCATAAATGTGTCTGAAAAGGAAAGTCTTCAAACCTTGGATCTGCCTCCTCTATAGAAAGAGTATCTTTTCTCACTCTTCCAGAATCTAGAACCTGTACACTTTTAGAATTCATTGTGAGTTTGTATTCCTTCAGGAAGCATTCCCAAAGCATGCCAGATTATGCCATCTCTCCTTTTTCTGAAAAGTAAAGTTTCTTATTACACTGGTAACTTTGGAGCTTTAATCATATATACCCTTGAATTTGTTTACCATTCATGTTGTGGTTTGTGTAAGCTAATGTTGAAATTAACCCACAGCTCTGGAATCTACACTCATGTAGACATTCATGAAGAAGGCAAGAAGTCTAAGAAACTCTTGAGGGGAAATGAAGGCAATATTTTAAGAAAAAAGAGATTATTCAGATTGGTAAAATAAAATAAGGGGCAGTAAACTAAATTTAACTCAGCTGTCCCAAAAAGTAAACTTATCAACCCAGGAATCCAATTTATAGGTTACTTGAAAGCTAGCTCAATTCAATCTTTAAAACTACTTTTCCAAACTAAAATATATTGAAAACGATTGTTAGAAAATGCAATAGCTAATGATTACCTAGATTTTCATTTTGAGAAGTAATAAAGCACAGTTGTAAAGAGCAGAATCCAGAGACAGATGGCGAGAGTTTGCCTTTGAGCTCTCCACTTAGGAGCTGTGTGACTTTGGAAATGTTGCTAAACTGTTCTGAGTCTCTCCTCATCCAAAAAAATATAATAGTTCCAATATCTACTTCATAGGGTCATTATGAAGATCACATGGCTAAATGGGTTCAACATTTCTCAGAATATTATCCAGCACATAATAAATTCAACGTAAGGATAAGTATTAATATGTTTTAAGTAGGTGAATGATCTTGAAATATTAGTATAAATTAGAAAGACTCAGATAGAAAGTGGCCTGAAACACCTATATCTGAGTTATAATCACATTTCTTTAGGTACTTATTGGCCCCAAAGATGTGTTCTATTATTATTGCTGGATGGAGAGTTGAAATACAAAATCTGATTTATTTTCAAAGATTGAAGAAATAGAGCTAGAGTTTTTAGCATACATATAACTTTCCATTATCATTCACTATCTACCAACTTGTAATTAGTATCTGTTTAAATCACAAAAGTGGCAGGACCACTTCTGGGCCAAATGAAATCTGATTGTTGGAGACTGGAATTAAATTTATTTTGATGTGATTTGGATCAACACCATAGTAATAATCAGTTTTGTCCTATGGCCATGTTTTTAATTCTCTGCAGTTAGGACTTTTAAAAAGGAAGCACAGACACCTTTTGATGTTGCATAAAAAATAGAATTTTAGAACTTATTCCCTTTATGGCCTTTGGATGCCTCATATCTCCAACCATGAAATGAAAATAATTGTTTTTCTTAAAGTTATGGTAACTCCAGAGTAATGGTAAATCCCCAACTATTTAATATGACATATAAAATTTCCATTCAATCACTTGTCATGTTTGCTATAATTCTTCTTCTAGTTTCCCAAAATATGGTTTGGAGATATTCATGTAGTTATAAGCTGGTCAATATTCATGCAGAAAAGGCAATGCAGTCTAGAAGAAGGCACTGTTCTTATGAAACATAGTTACCATGATCACACACCCTCAACCATACAGTCAAGCACATTAAATTTTTTGTATATATATATATATATATATATATATACACACACACACACATATAAGGAGATAAAAGAACAAGTTATTTGAAACAGACTTCTCTTAGAAAATTAAATGTATAGATAACATGCACCTCAAGTTGTGTGTATATAAGCTTGTGTAAAAGAGAGGTTGTCATGCAACTAATAAAAATAAAACTAGTGGCAACATTCAGGTGGGATTGTCTAGGTGCCATCCGTTCTTCTAAGTTTTATACATGTAGTGTGTGTTGAGAACAGCCAAAAAGTAGATACTGCTTTTACTCCTGTTTCATGGATGAGAACACTGAGGCACAGAGAGGTGAGGGAGATGCTCCAGTGGTTCAGAATTCAAATCCAGACACTCTTGCTGCCATACACTGTGCTCTTAACCATAGCGGCAATGAATTCTGTTTGGGGAATGGCTGAGTTTTAACTAAAGATGCAATCAATCAAATTTTCCTTTTATTTAATTAAGAAAGCAAATTTGTTTTGTCTGGGCTTGAGGATGCAAAACACTATAGACCAGCAACTTAGGTACTTCATATATAGCCACTTGCCTGATTATGTAATTCAAAATGTGGAAAATAGTATGCAGAAAAGCATCAGGAATAAAATTAATTTTTAGAGCATAAAACATTTCAGAAAGTGTAGCTGCTTATAGTCCACAATTTGCAAGCAAAAATAAGCCAAACTATGAGGATGATAAGTCATAAATTATCCTAAAACCTCACATCATGTTTATCACAGAATAGGCATTCACAGAACATCTCGCAATTGAGGAATCTTCTGGAAACGCCAAAGACAGAGAATCTAAAATGGCAGACTAAGAAGATCAATGGCCTCTTCTCTCTTCCTCACTTGTCAGAGTATGGTTTATATAAGGGTCAGAAAGTCCCTGTTCCATCCCATTTTATTAGCATCTGCCATACCTGCAGGTCCAGGCTGACCAGACTTGTGCCTTTGGCCTCTTTTGAGCCATTATTTGTGTTGTCAATGGGCATGACACTCAATATAATCTCCCAAGTAGCCCCTGTACAACTGCCATGTTGTTGTACAGAAATTCCACTATTGCCAGAGCCTGAGAGAAATGCCATATTCTAACACTTGCTCCGTGGTTTAGTTCATATACAATCTTCTAACAAGAGATGATCCTTATTTGCTTGTCCTACATCATGGTGTTCAATGGCTCAGCACTGGCAGGACGTTCCCTTGTGACCTTATCATCAGTGTCCACAGCGACTGCTAGAGCACTGAGGACTGGACAGGCTGGAGCTATGGAGATGCTGGCTCCTTGTTTGTGTCCCCAGCTGTCTATCAAGTCAGTCTGTGACTCTGTAGGAATGAAGGCAAGAATTCCTTCCATAATGGGAGATGCTTATTGGCGGGCACACAACTCTCAGATACTGGAGAAGGAAAGGCGCTTTCTAGACTTTCTAATTCGGCTTTCTCAAGAGAAATATTTACAGCTGTGCTGGCAAGTTACAGTACCTGAAAAACCTCTCTATCTCTCTTCCCTTTCCTTTCCTTTCACTTTCCCTTCTTTTTCTCTCTTTCCTTCTTTTCCTTTTTATTATTTGTTTTTCTTTTTCCCTTTCAAGGACTATAATTCTCTATTTGAGTTTTCTGATATGGGCTTTTTGGATTTTTGGATCTTAATTTCAGATGACCATTGCACAACCCAACTTTGTAAATATATTTAAAAAAACTACTCAGTCTTCCAGTGGGATTTTAAATTTCCTTATTCAAACTATCTCACCCTTTGTCCCTTGGGTTCTAATCAGTGGCTTTTCACTTTAATAATGTACATTGCCATGTGTAAAATAGATAGGCAGGAAATGTATGTATGACAGGAAAATGAAGCAGAAGTAGATGTTTCCCTGTAACTCCATTGCTTATTCCATGATCCAAAAAATGCTGGCAATTTAATCTCTGGTTCATTTGCCCTTTTGAAACTCAACTTGTACATCTGAAAGTTCTTGGTCCATGTACTACTGAAGCCTAGCTTGAAGAATTTTGAACATAATATTGTTAGCATGTGAAATGAGCACAATTTTATGGCAGTGTGAACATTCTTTGCTATTGCTTCTCTTTGGGACTGGAATGGAAACTGACCTTTTCCAGTCCTGTGGCCACTTCTGCTTTCCAAATTTACAGACATATTGAGTGCAACACCTTAACAGTATCATCTTTTAGGATTTTAAATAGCCCAGCTGGAATTCCATCACCTCCACTAGCTTTGTTCATATCAATGCTTGCTAAGACCCACTTGACTTTACACTCCAGGATGTGCTTCTCTAGGTGAGTGACCACACTATCATGTTTATCCGGGTCATTAAGACATAGTTCCTCTGTGTTCTTGCCACCTCTTCTTAATCTCTTCTCTTTTCTTAATCATTTCTGTCCCTTTGTCATGCCCATCCTTACATAAAATATTCCCTTGATATCTACAGTTTTCTTGAAGAGCTCTCTAGTCTTTCCCATTCTCTTGTTTTCCTCTATTTCTTTGAATTGTTCATTTAAGAAGACCTTCTTATGTCTCCCTGCTATTCTCTGGAACTCCACATTCAGTTCAGTATATCTTTCCCTTTGTCCTTTGCTTTTTGCTTCTTTCCATAGCAATTTGTAAATCATTCTCAGACAACTGTTTCCCTTCCTGCATTTCTTTTTCTTTGGAATGGTTTTTATCACTGCCTCCTGTACAGTGTTAGAAACTTCTATCCATAGTTCTCCAGGGTTCTCTCTACCAGACTGAAGCCTTTGAATCTATTTTTCAACTCCACTGTATAATCATAAGGGATTTGAATTAGGTCATACTTGAATGGCCTTGAAATTAAAAGACGCTTACTCCTTGGGAGAAAAGTTATGACCAACCTAGATAGCATATTCAAAAGCAGAGACATTACTTTGCCAACAAAGGTTCATCTAGTCAAGGCTATGGTTTTTCCAGTGGTCATATATGGATGTGAGAGTTGGACTGTGAAGAAAGCTGAGTGCCGAAGAATTGATGCTTTTGAACTGTGGTATTGAAGACTCTTGAGAGTCCCTTGGACTGCAAGGAGATCCAACCAGTCCATTCTGAAGGAGATCAGCCCTGGATTTCTTTGGAAGGAATGATGCTAAAGCTGAAACTCCAGTACTTTGGCCACCTCATGCGAAGAGCTGATTAATTGGAAAAGACTCTGATGCTGGGAGAGATTGGGGGCAGGAGGAAAAGGAGACGACAGAGGATGAGATGGCTGGATGGCATCACTGACTCGATGGACATGGGTTTGGGTGAACTCCGGGAGTTGGTGATGGACAGGGATGCCTGGCATGCTGCAATTCATGGGATCGTGAAGAGTCAGACACGACTGAGCGACTGAACTGAACTGAATGGCCTAGTGGTTGTTCCTACTTTCTTCAATTTAAGCCTGAATTATGTAATAAGGATCTAACGATTTGAGCCACAGTCAGCTCCAAGTCTTGTCTTTATTGACTGTATTTAATTTATATGTAGAGTAGATCATGAAAAATGCTAGGCTGACTGAATCACAAACTGGAGTCAAGATTGCCAGAAGAAATATCAACAATCTCAGATATGTAAATGATACCACTAAAGGCAGAAAATGAAGAGGGACTAAAGACTCTCTTGATGAGGATGAAAGAAGACAGTGAAAACACTGGCCTGAAACTCAGCATCAGAAAACTGAGATCATGGCATCCAGTCCTGTCACTTAATGTCAAATTAAGAAGATGTCAAAGAAGAAGAAAAAGTGGAAGCAGTGACAGATTTTACTTTCTTGGGCTCCAAAACACTGCAGCCATGAAATTACAAAACTTTTGCCTCTTGGAAGCAATGCTATAACAAATCTAGACATTGTATTAGGATGCAGAGATATCATTTACTGACAAAGTTCATACACTCAAAGCTATAGTTTATCCAGTGGTCATGTACAGATGTGAAAGTTGGACCAAAAAGAAAGCTGATGGCAGAAGAATTGAAGTTTTCATATTGTGGTGCGGAAGAAGACTCTTGAAAGTGTTTTGGACTGCAAAGAGATCAAACCAGTCAATCCTAAAGGAAATAAACCCTGAATATTCATTAGAAGGACTGTTTCTGATGCTGAAGCTCCAATAGTTTGGCCACCTGATGCGAAGAGCTGACTTATTGAAAAAGACTCTGATGTTGGGAAAGACTGAAGGCAAAAGAAGAAGAGGGGTGCAGAGAATGAGATGGTTAGATAGTATCACTGATTTAATGAACATGAATTTGAGCAAACTCCAGGAGATAGTGGAGAACAGAGGAGCCTGGCATGCTATATAGTTCACAAGGTCACAGAGTTGGACATGATTTAGCAAATGAAAAACAATTGGTTATATGGCCAGTAGATCAGATTGCTGGATTATATGGTAGCTCTCTTTATTTTCTTAGGGAACTTCCATACAGTTCCCTATACATACAGTTCAGGCTTCCCAGCAGGAGTTGCAGGAGATGCAGGTTTGATCCTTGGTTCAGGAAGATCTCCTGGTGGAGGAAATAACAACCCACCCAGTTTTATTGCTGAGATAACCCCATGGACAGAGGAAACTGGCAGTTTACAGTTCATGGGGTCACAAAGAGTTGGACACGAGTGAGCACACACACATGGCATGGTGCTTTCCGTAATGATTGTGCCAGAGACATTTTACCATATGTTTAAAAAAAAAATGGACATGATGAGAGTATACTAATTTGATTTGTCTGAAAATGGGTTCTAAACCTTACATAGGCTAACTTTTATATTTGTGCAACATGTCTACCTATATCTTTATCCTTTTTGTTCTTTGTTTAATGTTTCAGAGCAGATTCAGGATTGGAACCCAGTTTTATAGGCCATATACCTTTGAAATCTCAGCACAGAGTGCAGTGCTCCATGACAGGCCAACAGTCTCGTGTATTCCAGTTGCAATTCAAGCCTCACCTACTTTTCTGGAACCTTCTCTATTACACAGTTTTCCTTCTTCCTTGGAATTCACATTGCAAAGAGAATCTCTAACAAAAATTATAATGTCACTGTATATTGCCACTGTGTTATAGCAATGATTTTATTTGTACTTACCAACTTTATGAGACTATAGGCTGTTTCAAGCAAAGAACTACAGGCCTTGTCTTTAAAAAATACTAGACTTGATATTCATAATTAGCAAATATTTAGAGAATCCTTGTTGACTTTCTCGGTATTGGTTAGATATGATGCAATGAGATAGGATTCTCAAAGAGGATTGGGGAGGAAAAGAAGAAAGGGACACAGGCCCCATGGTGTTTTCTTATCTATTAAATTTGGAAAGCTCCTGCCTAACAACCCTCTATCTTATAGGCCTACAGATCAGATCAGATCAGTCGCTCAGTCGTGTCCGACTCTTTATGACCCCATGAATCGCAGCACGCCAGGCCTCCCTGTCCATCACCAACTCCCGGAGTTCACTCAGACTCACGTCCATCGAGTCAGTGACGCCATCCAGCCATCTCATCCTCTCTTGTCCCCTTCTCCTCCTGCCCCCAATCCCTCCCAGCATCAGAGTCTTTTCCAGTGAGTCAACACTTCTCATGAGGTGGCCAAAGTACTGGACTTTCAGCTTTAGCATCATCCCTTCCAAAGAAATCCCTGGGCTGATCTCCTTCAGAATGGACTGGTTGGATCTCCTTGCAGTCCAAGGAACTCTCAAGAGTCTTCTCCAACACCACAGTTCAAAAGCATCAATTCTTCGGCACTCAGCCTTCTTCACAGTCCGACTCTCATATCCATACATGACCACTGGAAGAACCATAGCCTTGACTAGACCAACCTTTGTTGGCAAAGTAATGTCTCTGCTTTTCAATATGCTATCTAGGTTGCTCATAACTTTCCTTCCAAGGAGTAAGCGTCTTTTAATTTCATGGCTGCAGTCACCATCTGCAGTAATTTTGGATCCCAGAAAAATAAAGTCTGACACTGTTTCCCCATCTATTTTCCATGAAGTGATGGGACCGGATGCCATGATCTTCATTTTCTGAATGTTGAGCTTTAAGCCAACTTTTTCACTCTCCACTTTCACTTTCATCAAGAGGCTTTTGAGTTCCTATTCAATTTCTGCCATAAGGGTGGTGTCATCTGCATATCTGAGGTTATTGATATTTCTCTCGGCAATCCTGATTCCAGCTAGTGTTTCTTCCAGTCCAGCGTTTCTCATGATGTACTCTGCATAGAAGTTAAATAAACAGGGTGACAATATACAGCCTTGACGAACTCCTTTTCCTATTTGGAACCAGTCTGTTGTTCCATGTCCAGTTCTAACTGTTGCTTCCTGACCTGCATACAAATTTCTCAAGAGGCAGATCAGGCGGTCTGGTATTCCCATCTCTTTCAGAATTTTCCACAGTTTATTGTGATCCACACAGTCTTTCACAGCATCATCTTTCAGGATTTGGAACAGCTCAACTGGAATTCTATCACCTCCACTAGCTTTGTTCGTAGTAACGCTTTCTAAGGCCCACTTGACTTCACATTCCAGGATGTCTGGCTCTAGGTCAGTGATCTCACCATCGTGATTATCTGGGTCGTGAAGATCTTTTTTGTACAGTTCTTCTGTGTATTCTTGCCATCTCTTCTTAAAATCTTCTGCTTCTCTTAGGTCCATACCATTTCTGTCCTTTATCAAGCCCATCTTTGCAAGAAATGTTCCTTTGGTATCTCTGATTTTTTTGAAGAGATCTCTAGTCTTTCCCATTCTGTTGTTTTCCTCTATTTCGTTGCATTGATCTCTTAAGAAAGCTTTCTTATCTCTTCTTGCTATTCTTTGGAACTCTGCATTCAGATGTTTATATCTTTCCTTTTCTCCTTTGCTTTTCATTTCTCTTCTTTTCACAGCTATTTGTAAGGCCTCCCCAGACAGCCATTTTGCTTTCTTGCATTTCTTTTCCATGGGGATGGTCTTGATCCCTGTCTCCTGTACAATGGCACAAACCTCATTCCATAGTTCATCAGACACTCTATCTATCAGATCTAGGCCCTTAAATCTATTTCTCACTTCCACTGTATAATCATAAGGGATTTGATTTAGGTCATACCTGAATGGTCTAGTGGTTTTCCCTACTTTCTTCAATTTAAGTCTGAATTTGGCAATAAGGAGTTCATGGTCTGAGCCACAGTCAGCTCCTGGTCTTATTTTTGCTGACTGTATAGAGCTTCTCCATCTTTGGCTGCAAAGAATATAATCAATCTGATTTTGGTGTTGACCATCAGGTGATATCCATGTATAGAGTCTTCTCTTGTGTTGTTGGAAGAGGGTGTTTGTTATGACCAGTGCATTTTCTTGGCAAACTCTAATAGACAAAGTCAGAGCTGGCAGAACCAAAGCAGAATGTAGTGATGCCACATAGGTGACAAGAAAGCTCTATAGAGTTCTACTGTGCTGTTATGTTCTCACAAGAATGAGGCTTAACTATTTAAACTTTGGCCATCATCATGGAAGGTCTAGGAGGTGACATTTTCAATGATACCTCCTAGACCTGGCAGAGATGGCCCTGCCTGCTGTCAACCTTCCATGATGATGGCCAAAGTTTAAGTTGTTTTAAGCCTCATTCTTGTGAGAAGATAACAAAACAGTAGAACTCTATAGAGCTTTCTTGTCACCTATGTGGCATCACCACATTCTGCTTTGGTTCTGCCAGCTCTGACTTTGTCTTTCTTACAGGCTAACTGAAGCTAATTCTCACATAGGATAGTTTGGGTTACTCATAGCAGAAAAGCACAGATGAATAGAGAAGCAGCATTGAGATGATCATAAAACCCTTTCACTTGTGGGAAGATCAATGTTGATATGTGGCTTGTTGGTTTATACTTTAGAGGCCCCAGGTGATACTGTTAACCAATCACAATCTCCTTACCCTTGATCCATTTCCATCATTTCCTCAAAGCAGCCACTTTTGATTATTTATAGTTGAGGTACTCTCTGTAGAGAGTTCTGGCCACAAAAGGCACGGTATATAAAGCATCACAGTATCTCCATTACCAACTGGGCCAGCATCATCCAGGAGCATATATAAGTAGATAGGGACTAAGACTGGGGATGTAGGAGCAGATGCCTGTAAGTATCCAGACCTGTTGGTACCTAGAAGTGTCCAGTATTATAAATGCAGGGGACAAAAAGAAGAAGTCACTATTTCTATATATTGGAGGTCATCCTGTAGGGATATGACAGACACATAAAGAGGTCATTTAAATATAGCATTGCAAATGCTATGACAAGCTGTATAGAAATTATAAGAATGGAGAAGTAGATTCAACCTGCTTTGGAGGAGGTAATCTGAGGAATATATTTTTAATATTTGTTGAGTTTTTTCATGAATTTATGGTTCTGTGGCTTAAATCCTGACTGTGATTGAGGGGGAAAAGTGTATGATTGCTGAGAAAGACATTCAACAAAGAGTTTCAGACAATATAGGCAAAGGCAGAGAGATGGGTTTCAGGCACAATAAGCAGTTTGTTCTTATTAGATCTGGGGTGACATCTCCTTATTGGAGCTGCAGTTAGGTGGACCTCACCACTGACTGTGCTTCTGGAGACAATCTGAAGCTCAATTTATGGTACAAGATAGAAGAATTTTAAGCCAAAGCAAAAGCCCAATCTTATGAACTGAGTCAGAATAAAACAATAGCTTAGGGAAATACGAGAGATAATTTCAAGTCCTCAGAGGACAAGTCCAAGAACTGATTGCAGAGAAACCGATTTTGAAAAAGATATAAGCCATCAGTAGTCATAACTAGAGCAAAAGAACTTAACTAAATTCTGTTGGAGGATTTCCTGATTGAGTGAATCTTAAATAAGTGATTTGAAAAGGCTCTGAGCCCTCAGGTAGTGGGTATTAGATGTAAGAAGCTGGGGAAACAGTTGATTTGGGGATGACATTGCCCAGTCCTCTGGGATCTTAAGAAGAGCCTAGGAAGATGATCAGCTCATTTTCCCCAGCAAAATTATTTGCAGCATAGATCTGTATCTGTTTACATTAACACAAAAGTGATTTCAGGATTGTCTATTGCTTGATATCAAAATCTTTAGTCTCAGTTCCATGGATATTATTTGGTGCTTCAGATGGTTATGAACCTGTTAAGAATATATTCAAATTGTATGCAAATTTATAGGCAAAAGACCTATGAGATCTTATCAGGAGATCCATAAGATCCAAGAAGATCTTATCAGTTCTTTAAATTTCATAACTCTGAATATTTAAAGTCCACTAGTACAGACACAGAAATTTATATTTTCTTTCCAGAGATAATACCTACTACTTCTTATGAGACACAAGAGAATTTGTGTCAAGTAAAGATATAGGTATTAGTATTAAATGAAGAGTCTATGATCACATATTTTTCTTCACTAGCCATTGTACTTTTCTTTAATAGATCAGAGTAAGGTGGAAGCAGGATAGACCCACACCCCATCTTTACTGCTTCTAGAATACATTGAAGAATCCTTCTTGAGTAAGTACTTGCTATGTATACCTTATTGCTATTTTGCCTGAAAATTTCTCTCAACAGGTAAAATTGACTTCAGGATCCATAGTTTTTGGTTAACTGGGAAGAAGGTTATATCAGGTAGTTATAACTTAGGCCTAATGACACGAACCCAATACAAACTCAAACATTTTATGCTCTGGGATTCAGATGACCTTATCTGGAGTTCTGTTCAAGATGCTATGAGGACAAGGATGCTTCCATGCTTCAATTTAAAATTTTGCCTGGGATGCCTGGGTTCAGTATTTTCTCACTGTCCTCTCATATTAAAAAACCCAGTTTGTCAGAAACAATCTCAGCACAGCGCTTGCAAAAATCACCACATTGAATGTGTACCTTCTGGAACAGTCAGAGGAAAGTTGCCTTTCTCTCACTGCTTTCCATAGAGCGAAGGATTCTGGAATTTGAGATGTTATCTCCCAAGGTGTTATTTATGGTAACTTTCTTATTTTCTGTTATTTCTGTGAATATTTGGGGTTCTAATTTAGGAAAGGCTGTTTATCCACCATATTATAGAGAGGTAGGCTCTTTCACAAATCATAATCAAGGTAAAAATCAGTGAAAGGTATATTCTTATTTTCATATGAAAGTCTATAAGCAATCTCTCTGAATACCAAATATCTTTGAGAATCCCTGGATGACCCAGCATTAATCAGATTTCCTTTTTCAGTTTCTAAGGTCATGAGCCTTTCCAGGTAACAGGTGTAAGAACAGAATTTAGAAGCAGAAACTGCCAAGTTGCAGACTATTACTGAATCTCTGGTCAAGTAAGAGAAAAAGTGGGCCCTTCCTAATGACCCTGGATATGCCTCCTTGAGATTCATTTAGATGTAATTACAAGATATTTCCTTCCTATTAGTATATATTCACAAATAACCTTGCTAAGCTAAGTCACTTCAGTCGTGTCCGACTTTGTGCGATCCCATAGACAGCAGCCCACCAGGCTTTCCCGTCCCTAGGATTCTCCAGGCAAGAACACTGGAGTGGGTTGCCATTTCCTTCTCCAGTGCATGAAAGTGAAAAGTGAAAGGGAAGTTTTGGAAAGCCTCCATGGATGAAATAGAAACTTCTACTCACTCATCTCTGGTTTTTTCTCCTAAATACGTAACAGAGCTCATTTCTGAGACCATGTCATCTTATTATTTGTTGGAGCCATGTGGCTATCTCTGGTCAGTGGGCTGTGGGTGAAATTGATTATTGATACGGAAGTGTTATTTCAATGCGTTCTTCGCTGAACACTGTGCCATCACAAGAACAGTGCTCCATACAGTTGCCTAGACCCACAGAAAACTTCTCATGAGTGAGTAAATTGTTGTGTTAAGCCATTAAATATTTCATCTGAAGTACAAGCCTGTTGTGATTTAAACAACAGAAGAGGTGTTGTGAGGTTTATAAAATAATTTTGATAGTGGATAGTAGAAGTAAAAAAAAAAGCATAGGCAAAATCATAAAAGTAGAAAAATGTAATTTTCATTTTATACTGTCCTTGGATTTTTTTTTTTTTTCCGTCAAGAATGCTGAAGTGAAGTGAAGTCACTCAGTCGTGTCTGACTCTTTGAGACCCCATGGACTGTAGCTTGCCAGGCTCCTCCATCCATGGGATTTTTCAGACAAGAATACTGAAGTGGGTTGTAATTTCCTTCTCCAAAGAAATGGAGAAAATTAAAAAGAGAGAGAGAGAAAGGCATAACTTTGCCAAACAAGGTCCATAGAGTCAAAGCTATGATTTTTCCAGTAGTCATATATGGATGTGAGAATTGGACCATAAAGAAGGTTGAACATCAAAGAATTGATGTTTTTTAATTGTGATGCTATTTTGAGAGTCCCTTGGACAGCAAGGAGAACAAACTAGTCAATCCTAAAGGAAATCAGCCCTCAATATTCATTGGAAGGACTGGCGCTGAAGCCGAATCTCCAATAGTTTGTCCACCTGATGCAAAGAGCCGACTCATTGGCAAAGACCCTGCTTCTGGGAAAGACTGAAGGCAAAAGGAGAATGGGGCGGTAGAGAATGAGATGGTTATATAGTGTTACCAACTCAATGGATGTGAATTTGAGCAAACTCAGGTAGATGGAGGACAGAGAAGTCTGGCGTCCATGGGGTCACAAAGAGTCAGACACTGCTTAGAGGCTGAAAAACGAACAGTAGTTTTCATCAGGGAGAAAATAAATGAAAAGAATATAGAGAGGACTAGATAATAAGCCAGAAGGCATAGATTAAAATGTTTGTACTAGCTTCATACTTAATCCTGTTGCCAATGGATGATCATCTATTATAGTAATGTACCTATTAAGAATCATTAAAGTGAGAAGATATTGAAAGAAAAAAATAATTTTTTAAAAACATAGATAAGACTAATAACACCTACAAATAGGGAATTAGTATCTATTAGAGATGGGAGAAAAACAAAGTAGAAAATATACTTCAATAATGAATATTTATGAGAAAAATTATCTACTTGACAATAGACCGATTTTGGAATGAAGACAGAATTTGTCTCAAAAAGTCAAGGTGACTGCTATTACAGCACATGGTGAGTTAGACTTTCTATGCCCAACCAAGTACTGAGTATCTTTTCTATGGGATACTCTCCTCTGAATTCTAAGCAAGTAGTTAATTTTACAGAAAAACATATATCTAAAATGGAGATGTCCTCTCTGGGGAAGATAAACTTATATGCCCCTAAGCCCTCAGTTTGTCTTAGCCTGTCTTTGCAATATTGATCTGTATTATCTTTGGGAAAAATCTCAGCATAGCCTATATCAATTCATGTAGCTCACATCAGTTTGTCAGGCCAACACAGATGCCTGGAGACTTGACATCTGGTTTCCATTCACATTTGCCCCAGGTTAGTGTGTGCATGGGGTAAACATTGCCAACCTTCTCTAATTCAACATGCTATGGGAACAAAGTTGGAGATCGCTGCAAAATAGGAAGTAAAAGTTCTTCCAGGGCCATGATTGACTGTGATTTAAAAGAACGTAGGAGGCAGAAAGAACTCATGGTTAAGAATATAGAATGTGGAGATAGTCATCTCTGAATATGAATCCCTGATCCCACTACAAGTCTCTACATACCGCAATTTTCATCTTGGAAAGGACAATCTCCCATGTAGGGTATGTCATTAAATGGGATGCTGCTGGCAAAATCCTTTGCACAGTTTATTTTTAAAGTAGCCAGTAGAGTGATTGTGCTATATGTAAGCTTTAGATAATAATAATAAAAAATTCTTACCTATCTCTTACCATATGCCAAATACTATTTTCAATTTACATACATTAACATTAGTCCTGGCTATAGCCTATGGGGAAAATATGATTTTTATCCCCCTTTTACATATGAGGGAACAGCAAAGGTGAACACCTAGCCCAAGGTTATATAGCTAGTAACGGGGGGGATCTGGACCACAATCCCAGGCAGCTTCACAGCAAAGCCTGTGGTCCTAATTACAACGGCCTAGGTATACAGTTCAGGGGACCTCAGTACAATCCCTGGGTCAAGAAGATCCCCTGGAGTAGGAAATGGCAACCCATTCCAGTATTCTTGCCTGGGAAATCCCATGGACAAAGCAGCCCGGAGGGCTATAGTTCATGGGGTCGCAGTCAGACATGACAGAGTGACTGAGCACACAAGCATATAAGGAAATAATATTTTCGTATGTGAATCAGATGAGGCATAAGTTAGTATTTCTCAACTGAATCCTAAACGTATGTTTTGCCCTTCCCTCTGCTGTCATTGAGCTTCCCAGCTGGCACTAGTAATAAAGAACATACTTACCAATGCAGAAGATGTAAGAGATTTGAGGTTCAATTTCTGGGCTGGAAAGATCCCCTGGAGGAAGGTATGGGAACCCACTGCAGTATTCTTGTCTGGAGAAACCCATAAACAGAGGAACCTGGAGGGTTACAGTCCATAGAGTCGCAGAGAGTAGGACACGACTGAAGCAGCTTAGCACACATGCCTGCTGCTGTCATCATGGGTGAATATGACAGTTTGAATTGAAAGTGTTATTTTAAAAAAAAATGCCTGGAAAGAGAGTTAGAGCTACAGGACAAGTTCTGGTTTAGGGGTTTGGGGATTTGCTTTCTTGGGGATACCACTAAGGAGCTGCATGATCTTGGTTTGGTATGTCAACATCTCTAGCCATTGATTTTCTTATTATATGATTCTTATGATCTCCTTTAGAATACAATCTGGGAGTGTTTCACCCCACTAGAAAAGTCCTACTTGTTTGTCAACCACCAGCATTGATTTAAGAGTGATAGGGAATTTGGTTAGAAGTTGAAATTATCCATATTTAAGAATTGGATGTGTATGGGAACAAACATGATCAAACAAAACGACTTTGGAATTACATCTATTTTATTGGAGAAGGAAATGGCAACTCACTCCAGTGTTCTTGCCTGGAGAATCCCAGGGATGTGGAAGCCTGGTGGGCTGCCATCTATGGGGTTGCACAGAGTCAGACACAACTGAAGTAACTTACCAGTATTGCAAAAGTGTCAGGAGACTAGGAAAAGCCAGAGAAAAGACAGCAAGGAAAGGAACCCTGCCCTAACTCCTTGTCAACTGGAGATACCCAATCATTCTCAGAAAAAAGGAAATTTCCCACTGCATGCTAATTTCACTGAGGGATGATGCTACCCTCTCCTCCCCTCCATTACAGCTCTCACTGGCTCGGGATACACTCGCCCTTAAGAACAATGGGGCATCGAGTCATTCCTAATGATGCCTAATTTCCTAATGATGCCTAATTCCTAATTTCCTAATGAGGAAAAATAGAGCAATACTTGACCAGTATTTTAAGAGCCAAGACAAGTCCAACATAGTAAATATAACGGGTCTTCTCATGATGGCACTTGTCACTAGCTGGAGAGAAAACAGGGCTGGAACCTCTTATAGCTGCTAAGGAAATGCTGGCTGGCAAGGCACTGGCTCAGTTTGTGCTCAGATTGATTTGGAGAACCTTGGGAACAGGACCTGAAAGGCAGCAAAGGGGTGGCCTTATATCTGAGCCACTCTTCAGTAAGCCTGAGAAAGAGGAGGGTGAGTACTGTGAGTGGGAGAAGGGAGGTGTTAAGAGAATGTCCCAGGGGCAGGCATCAGAAGAGAGCAGTGGGCTTAGCTCAGCATGCAAAACACAAACCAAAGCCTGTCACTCTGAGCCCATCAGACAGTCTTAAGACTTCCAGGCATGCCTTTACAGAACATTCTCATTTGATTAAGACCACAGGTCTAGCCACAAGGGAAAACAGAGTAAAGAAATGTGGTTCTCCTATATATTTTAAGGGTTTTTACGGAACTGTGATTGAGGTGTTCGAGAACTTCTGTAATCAAAGAGAAGCAAATGTAATACACCAATCCATAATACTCAAAAAGAATTAGATGACATCAGCAAAAAGAATCCGTCATATAATAAAATGCTGACTCTGTTTTTCCCCACCCATCAAATATGAGAAGACAGATTAGGCGAAGTAAACTAAAACATCAGTCAGGACGTGTGTTTCCCAAAATGTCCCTGTGTCTTGTCTTGGATTTAAGGACTCTGGCTATGGTAGCTGACCAGGTGCAGGTTCCCTCTCTTTCAGAATTTTTATTAGTAGCCTCTCATCTATTATAAATCTAAATTATAATTTAATTTATAAATATAAAGTGACCCCACATCATGCTTCATGAGATGTGTATGAGGACTCACAGATACAGTTATCGAATCCATTCTTTAGACAATGTTGTAGAATTAAAATCCAGCACCGACCAGAGAGAAGGAGTTTCCCTTTATAAGCTGAGCGTAAACACTACAAGATCATGACTGAGCATTGTTGACTGCTCTATCTCATGAGCCCCAAACAACTGATTATCAGGTAAATGATTGTCCAATGAATGAATTAGAAAATAGTTATCTTACCTATTGGACAGAAAGGAGATCCAACCAGTCCATCCTAAAGGAAATCAGTCTTGAATATTCATTGGAAGGACTGATGCTGAAGCTGAAACTCCAATACTTTGGCCACCTGATGTGAAGAACTGACTCATTAGAAAAGACCCTCATGCTAGGAAAGATTGAAGGCAGGAGAAGAATGGGATGGCAGAGGATGAGCTGGTTGGATTGCATCACCGAGTCAGTGGACATGAGTTTGAGTAAACTCTGGGAGTTGGTGACGGACAGGGAGGCCTGGCATGCTGCAGTCCATGGGGTCGCAAAGAGTCGAACACGACTGAGTGACTGAACTGACTGACTGACTATCTTACCTATCAAACTTCAAATTCCTCTGTCTCAAAAGACAAATGATGCAGACATCTTCTTCTAGCAGCATTACACGTCTGTTCCATTAGACTTGAATGTTATTTTTCTTGTTCTTGTTTTGATCTGTCTTCCCCCATTTCTGACTCCCTTGCCCTTACTAATTAGCTCTCACCTTCCATCACCTCACTTCTTTTGTCTGGTGAGGGATAGTGGAGGGAAAAAGAAAGGGAAAAAAAAAACCAAACACCTCACCCCTAAAGCATTATATTCTATTATTATTCAAGCCAAATTTAGGTGGACTAAACTCAGGAAAATAAGGACGTCATTATTAAGAAAATGAGAAGCTATGTGTGATTTTTTTTCTGCCTGTTATTTCCAAATGGTTACCCGCACCTCCATTTTATAGTGATTTTAAGATTATTGTAGTGAAACCTGCCCACAAAAATACAGATTTGCTTTCCATCATCACAACATGGACCTCACCATGTGAAGATGCAATTTGTATTTTAAAATACATATTAAACTTCATTCCAGCCCCCAAAGCTATGCTTCCTGGCTTTTCTCCATTCGACCACATACAGATCCTCACTGCTGGAAGCAAACTTGATGTATGGAAATCAGAACTCTCTTAAACTCCAAGGTGATTCTTTCCTTTACAAGAATATTCACCAAAATGTTTCTAAGAAATAGCTACTGCCTCCTCTGCATTTAAATGATAGTATGGCATACAAAAATTCAGTCCATAAGAAAGTTGAGAGAGTTCAATTATATGCATAAATGACAAGGAAAATAAGTTACATGGGAATAATGATTTCTATTTTCAAAGTTTTGTTATCAATCACTACAATTGAAGAAATGATTACCTTCTAAAGATAAAACAGGGTGCTTAGGTTAGGGAATAAAAGATAATAAGACACAGACTGTGCTTTCAAGAAGCTTATGTTCTAATGACAGAGACAGCCAGTTAAATATTTAGAACACAGTGTGATATGCTGCCTATTAAAAATAAGACAGCAGGTCCAAAATGAAGTCACTTCACCAAAAATTGAAGTACGGTTTCAGTTGTTCCACAAACAGAATCTTAAATCAGTCATTCAGGAATTGCCTGGTCAGCACTATTTGATAATCTACCTGATAGATCCCTGTCATCCCCATTACAAATGTGATTTTTCAATAACTAACCCACTTTCTTGACTGCTACACATTCCTTCTTCCCTTTCCCTTCGGTTTCTAAAAGTCTTTCATTGTGTATAGATTGTTGGGTCTCCTTTTTTATCTTCAGGGTTAGATGCCCCACATGACTAAAATCTATTTCTGTTCAAATAAGCTCAACATTTTAACATGCCCCTGTTTGTCTTTTGGCAGTTCTGGGTTCAGAAGAGGGAACCAAATGAGACCCCCGATGGCCATCGGGAGCAGCTATCAACCAGATGTGGCTGCCTCTAGAGCCCCTTAGTTCCTGCTTTCTCATTGCTTCTGGAGGGAGTGAGCAGGTCCCTCTCAGATTCTAGACCCACCATTTTGGGTTCCTACATTGAGCAATTATTTTGGACTGAGTCTGAAAGCCAACTGGAGTTGAACGGGGTTTAACTTAGAAGGTGGACATTGGTTGAACTGCTTTCAGTGTCAGACGATGTCTGATTTAGAAACTGAACTCAGTCTGGGATTGGATGGAATCCAACATAGGAAGTGAACTGAAAGTGGGGTGGGGCTGGGTCAGACTTAAACTAGATACTAGATCCAGTGAGGCCAGGTGAATACAATGCTGTTTTAAGGCTGAACAAACCAGTTAAGCTTACAAAAGTCAATCTCAAAGTACAGTGGCCACAGTGGAAAACTTTTAGCCTAGATGTGCTTGCCCATTTCTGAGGTGCTCTAGAGACAAAGAGGTCTCAGTCAAGCACTCACGACCAAAGGCAGAGAATATAGTAATTTTCTCATGCACAGTTTCTGCTGACCAGACACCCCACTCACACCAGAGCCTGCAGATAGCATCCCGAGTATTGGAGCTTCAATACTTTGACCACCTGATTGGAAGAGCTGACTCAATAGAAAATACCCAACGTTGGCAAAGATTGTAGGCAAAACTAAAAGGGGGTGGCAGAGGATGAAATAGTTAGATAGCATAACTGACTTTTAATGGACATAAACTTGAGCAAACTCTGAGGGATAGTGGAGGACAGAGGAGCCTGGCATGTTACAGTCTGTGTGGTCAACAAAAGTCGGACAACTGAAAAACAACAACAACAATTCATTGAAAATCTAGGTCATTTTTAAATACAATGGAAGAGTGAAATATTAATTACTGAACACAGATTTATTCATTTTTTTGTTTCCTTTACTAGAGGAACTCAAGATATTTGAGTTCATTACTTCATATGTTTTACGACATTTAAATATTTACTACAAGCAAAAATATACTTATAGAAATTTTGAAATGTATTTTTACATTTACCAATGCACAGAATTGCCAATGTACTGTTGTTATAAACAATTCACAATGGCCTAATTCTCAATTTTCACTATGAATAAAGGATTCTAAAGGTTAAGAGTTTTAATCAATGTATATATAACTATCACTACTTTGAAATGATAATGGTAAAATAAATGTGTATATAAAGTAGATAAGGAAAGTTAAAAAAAAAAGCTTATTGTTCTAAAATGAAAAAGACAAAAAACATTGGACAAAATCTGAACAGAGGTAGTTGTAAATGGGGAAAAGGAATCCTGGGAAAGAAATTTTATGTGTGGTCAAGTTGGCTAATATTTGAATGGGTTTGTTTCCATAATTAATGAATGAGTTTTAATATTTAACATGAGTTTTAATATTGAAAATACACTGGTACAAAATCTGGTCTTTTCTCTGATAAAATAAGAAAATATTTTCTTGAACTATTGGTCTTCTCCTGATACGACATTGTGAAACTATTCATGTTGTTGTTTGTTTTTGTTGGTTTGTTTTCACATTTTGGGTGAGCCACCTGGAAAGCAACAGTTTTGTGCCATACCAAAATAATTTCCTGTTTCACAGTGTCTTTATCAGGCCTTTCATTTCTTAAGAAAACTCAGTTCTCTCTACATTAAAAAGGCAAAGATTTATTCACAACTATTAATATTTCTCTATTTGCCTTTAAAATCTTCTATTGTCACTTTGGTTAAATAGATAACTAAGCATGTTTTTATAATGATCGATTATCTCATTTAGTCAAATATTCAAAACATTTGACAACTCCCCCAAATCAAATTCTAAATGGAATCTTTCTGATCTCAAACTAAGTTGAAGATTTTCCAGAGGTCCCCTGGCACATCTTCTTAAAGGTTTTGTCTGTTTCCTTGTAGAAGGAAGATGTAAACTAATTGTGTTTATTTGGTATGTTAATTATAAGGGAAGGGGCTTCCTTGGTGGCTCAGCATTAAAAGCAGAAAAACTCAGGAGACAGGAGTGTGATCCCTGGATCCGGAAAATCTCATGGAAGAGGAAATGGCAACCATTCCAGTATTCTTGCCTGGAAAATCCCACGGATGGAGGAGCCAGGTGGGCTATAGTCTATGGGGTCGCAAAGAGTCAGACATGACTGAGCATGCATACATACAATTATATGGGAAGCATTGCCAAATAGTGATTATAAACTTATCTGGTTATATTTTTGTGAATGCAATTATTAATATGTGTTCTAGAAATTGTATGAGATTCTTTAAAATATGTCTTGTGGTATAATGTTATCAGTCATAATTCTAGTTTTACATAAGAATGTCATATGACACAGAAAAAAAACAAATATCCTTGCCAATTCTATTGTAATAAACTCTCATCAAATATTTAATCATGGGCATTTTAAAGTCTTCTGTCATTTACAGACAGTTATTGTTTTACTCTGATGCTTTCTTAAGAGTGAAAGTCATAGAAAAGATGCTACCAGATACACTTGACTCCCTGTACCCTTGCCAGATTCAGTTAAGTTCAGTTCAGTTCAGTCACTCAGTCGTGTCCAGCTCTTTGCAACCCCATGAATTGCAGCATGCCAGGCCTCCCTTGTCCATCACCATCTCCCGCAGTTGACTCAAACTCAGGTCCATCAAGTCAGTGATGCCATCCAGCCATCTCATCCTCTGTCGTCCCCTTCTCCTCCTGCCCCCAATCCCTCCCAGCATCAGAGTCTTTTCCAATGAGTCAACTCTTCGCATGAGGTGGCCAAAGTACTGGAGTTTCAGCTTTAGCATCATTCCTTCCAATGAACACCCAGGACTGATCTCCTTCAGAATGGATTGGTTGGATTGCCTTGCAGTCCAAGGGACTCTTGAGTCTTCTCCAACACCACAGTTCAAAAGCATCAATTCTTCAGTGCTCAGCTTTCTTCACAGTCCAACTCTCACATCCATACATGACCACTGGAAAAACCATAGCCTTGACTAGACGGACCTTTGTTGGCAAAGTAATGTCTCTGCTTTTGAATATGCTATCTAGGTTGGTCATAACTTTCCTTCCAAGGAGTAAGGGTCTTTTAATTTCATGACTGCAGTCACCATCTGCCAGATTACAAGATATCAAATCTTGGGTGCATATTTTACAACTGCAGAAGGCTTTCCCTAACATCTGGTCCTGAGCAAATGCTGGAGACCTCAAAATCAAATTGACTAGTAAGAGAAATAGCCAATATCAAGGTAAGCTGCTTCCTCCTGAGGGGTCAGATTGAGAATGTTTCTTTACTTTCTTACTTCCCTCTCTATCTGACCATGCTCTGGAATTATTAGAAAAATAATGCTGGTGTTCATATATCTCAGGACATTGCAAAAGGGGGTAATTCAACCTCCAAACAGCTGTTGGTGTTGTCACACTGCCAGAGATCCCATGGCTCTGCCCTTCACAAAATTCTTATTTTCAATGCCTCAGTTTCAGTGGCATAAACTCAGCCCCCTTCTCTATTGTGACTATTCTCTAGTCCTGGAGGTCCATTTCCCAGTCTCTATTTAACAATTCCATATACTCTTTCATTCAGACTCTACAAAGAAAGGGACACACAGCAAGGGTAACCAAAATAAAAAATAAAACTACCTAGTTGGTGATGGACAGGAAGGCCTGGCATGCTGCGATTCATGGGGTCGCAAAGAGTTGGACACGACTGAGCGACTGATCTGATCTGATCTGATGCAGTCTACACACCCTTAAATTTTACTGCCCTCCATGGCAGTTACTTTTCCAGTCCTAAGCCACACATTCAAATGGAAATACAAGGAGACACTAATGGTTCAAAATTTGTTTCCTTTGGTATATCTCTACTCCTCTGCCTAGAAGTAAGTACAAATGAGCCTGTGATCAGGAATCTCTTCTTAGCTCTTGAAGACACTGTGGAATCTGCTGCTAAAGCAATAGCTGCTCCCAAATACCCCTCACTCTGGTCATTTCTCTTAGCAAGTTAGTCCTTGATTAGCTTTTAACTGAGCAATGCGGTGTTTGCACTGTGGTCCCTGCTACTTGCTGCACTTGCACTGATACTCCAGACCTTGGGAAATACGCTAAGTCTTTCTGACACAGTAAATTCTTTCAAAAGATTTAAGTGATATTTGCACTCGCTAGCCACCTCGCAAATGATTTCCCTAGGAATGTAATTTTGGGAAAATATACAAAGAGAATGACCAACTCAAAGAATGTGAATAAGGCATTGTGACCTGTGAATGCCACACAGAGATTCAGAAAAAACAAACAAACAAACAAACACAAAAACAAAATTGTAACAGTGCCAGAGTGGTGGTTGGAAGTAGCCATTAGGTCAATTTTTTTTTTTTTAATCACGTCTCTCAAGCTAAGAATCTTGATCAACAAGAAAAATTTTTAAAAGAAAATAAGCAATCCCAAAATATAGTTGCTTAAGCTAAGCCTCACATCACCAAATCGAAACTTAACTTAATTACCTTTTCAACTCTTCCAGAAATGAAATCTTAAACGAGTCATTCAGGAATTGCCTGATCAGCACTAGTTAGGTAATCTGCCTGATAGACCTCTGCCATCCCCTAAAGGAAAGCAACTTTGCAATAACCAAGCCAATTTTTGCCTGGTGTAACTTCCTTTCCTCTTTGCCTTGTGGCTGCAAAATGCTTTCATTTTGTACAACTCCTAGGAGTTCCTATGTGTTTCCTGGATTGGCTGCTGCCTGATTCAAATCAATTTTTGCCCAAATAAACTCTTAAAAATTTTAATATACCTCAGTTAATCTTTTAACACCTCTCATAAAGGCATAGAGAAATACAGAGGAAGAACAAATACAGAGGTAACATGTGGGAAATGAGAAAGTCGAATGGAGAAAAGGATATCTTTCTGGATGAAATAAGCATACCCTGACACTTAGCCTCCTCAGTTTCCTTGGCAGTGTCTTCCCCTTGCTAAGGCCTGGACACTAATACACAGCCTTGTTCTGAGTGAGTGAGTGAAAGTCGCTCAGTCGTGTCCAACTCTTTGCGACCCCATGGACTATACAGTCCATCGAATTCTCCTGGCCAGAATGCTGGCATGGGTAGCCTTTCCCTTCTCCAGGGGATCTTCCCAACCCAGGGATCAACTAGCATACTTTAGGTTCTAATTAATTTCACATACGACATAGGGTCCTAACTTATACGGTGTATTTCCTTAGTGTACCACTGCCCCTGCGTAGTCTTAAACAAATAGGGAAAAAACAAATTTAGCTTTCCAATTGATTGATCACATTGATCTTCTCAACAGTTATTTGAATCACTTACATTTCCTCCTTGGCACTCAGAGGGAGATGGCAACACCAATTGTTAATTCTTTATCAACACTACTTGTTCATTGTTTATAGTAGCAAAAAAAAAAAAAAATCCTGTTGAATCTTCCAGCTCAAATGCAAGTTTACAAAAACTCTACAGGCATGATTCACAAAAACCAATGTGTGTGCATGGTAAGTCACTTCAGTCATGTCCAACTGTTTGCTACGCTATGGACTGTAACCCACTAGGTTCCTCTGTTCATGGGATTCTCTAGGCAAGAATACAGGAGTGGGTTGCCCTGCCCTACTCCAGGGGATCTTCCTGACCTAGGGACTGAAACGGTGTCTCTTATATCTCTTGCTTTGGCAGGCAGGTTCTTTACCACTAGAGCCACCGGGGAAGCATACAGACCAGAACACCAAAGTAATCAACTAGTACTTAGGAGAGTGGGCTATGAAGTCATACAAATCTGTTTCTCTTACTCCATAGCTGTACAATTTTGGATAAGTCACTCCACCATTATCTTCAATTTCTTCAACTGTGAAATAGAAATTGTAACATCTCTCTCATAGATTTTGTGAGAATAAAATTAAATCAATTATGAATAACTTTTAACACTGTGCCTGCTAACTGACAAAGTAGTCTGGAAATAGCTATAGTTATTTTAATTGTTTTATTCTACAAAGTATACTGTCTAAGCTTGTCCATTTTGAGAATACATCAGACACTCAAGAGTAATACTTAAGAGAATCTTGGATTGAGGGAGAATCAAAACTCTTTAAAGGCATTGTCAAACGCGTAACTGGGATTAGTCATCATTGTTCCAAGTCACTTCCTATGACCTTTTCCTCACTCTTCTTTTAGTGAACCATCCTTTTCTTTCTAGGATCTTATATTTGCATTCATTTTTTCCCCTCCTTAAGAAATTGCTCTCATATCATTTGTGCTGGTGTTCTCCATTTGTACTCCTCATCTACAAAATCCCTTTCTGACTATTAGAACTCTGGATACTGACCTTTAATGATTAAATCCTGGATGACCCTTGACCTCTGGCTTCCATTTGAGTTTGGCGAGTGGGAGCCACCAACAGCAGATGAAAGGAAAGGAGAGAACCCAGAATGTGTCTTCTGTTTTCTCCCTCTTTTGTCACCATGGTCTGGCAAGGGTGCCTCTGTCTTTCTAGGTGGCTTTCTTTCTTCCCCTTCAGCCTGAGGGGTAACAATGACATCTTGTATTATTACTTTCCAGGAGCATCAGTACCCTTTGTTGATTTCTGAAGTATTGTTCAGTAAATAATTTTCTTTAGAATCCCATCCCTGTTGGTTTCTGCTGGAAAGCTGGCTACCTTTTTATTTTGGTTCATTATTTTTGCCCATTTATCCATTCATTTAACCACCCGCTCAAATTAAAACACAAAAATTAAAATTAGTCACTATGGTGAGACACTGAGGTGCAGTGAGAAAGGTTCATGAAAAGGATTGTAACAGGGCCAACTCTGCAACCTACTGTGTGTGTGTTAGTTGCTCAGTTGTGTCTGACTCTTTGGAACCCCATGGACTGTAGACCACCAGGCTCCTCTGTCCACAGGATTCTCCAGGCAACAACACCGGAGTGGGTTGCCATGCCCTTCTCCGGGGATCTTCCCAACTCAGGGATCGAACCTGGGTCTCTGCATTGCAGGCAGCTTCTTTACTGTCTAGCCACCGGAGAAGCCCAGAACACTGTGAGTTGGCTAGGAATCCGACGTAGATCAACTCCTAGGAAATCAGCTGTGTTAACCATTATGCCACCAATGCTGCATCATAAATGCATTAGAAAAAAGCAAAAGGCATCAGAATTGCAGACATTCTGTCAAGTCAAGAATTTAAGTCCCAAAGAAGTGTCTATCCAAGTTCACCAGCTAGTCCCTGGCAGGATCAGGATAAACCTACTTCTAAACCTGTTACATCTTTAACAAGAATCAGAGCCAGTAAGTAAGGCACAGTGGAATTTCAGGAAATAAACTACTTCTGGAGGCAGGACTGAAAACTCAGGGCTTTGCCCACTACTCAGAATCACACTGTGTGTACAGCCACCTCCTTCACCTACACACGTGACACAGCCCTGCTTCTGGTCCTGCTGACTGAGAAGCGCTCAGCTGTGCTTTGTACACATTTTTTTTCATATCTGAATGCCCTCAGGTAAGGGTGGATTAGCTTGCCCTTGGCTTTCTTCATGTGAGGCATCATCTGTCATGCCTTATGTCTTTTTAAATTTTCTTGGCTTGAACCTTTCCATTTTGTCATCACAAGTTAGATTGCAGGCAGTTCCAACTGTGAGCTATTTGAGTTCTCAGGTGTGTGTTTGAGGGGATAAAGACCTGTGCCAGGAATATAGGTTAATGCCACTGCCAAACACAAATCCTCCTCTTTCAGGTTTTGGAGAAATCCTGGAAGTGATTGTTTGAATAACTGAAAGCCGGCACCTGGTGTTTTTTTTTTTTTCTCCCAAGAAAAAATTCGATGGGTTTATCCATACCACTCTTAGACAAAGATTAGTCTGAACTGAATTTTTGGTATATGTGGCAATTATGAGTAAAAGTCCATCCTTAACATTATCATCCTCATTTGTACTGGATGCTATGGTAATTGACCAGATGCCCACAATCAGGATTGAAGCATTAATTTTTCCAGATGTTGGAAGTATTAGTGTGGACAGCTCTCAGCTCTGCCACCCACCCCACTCTTCCAAAATTGGTTTTTGGTTAAAGAAAACAGCTGTGTCCAAAATCATACCCCTTTTTAGGGGCTCATTAAAATGCTGAGGGCGGGGGGTAAAGATTTGGGCCCTTTGTCCTAATTTGGGATAGCTTTTTACTGCCAATTCCAGACCCCCATAGAATCAGATTAGGGCTCTGTTTCTACTGCATCGCAACTCAACTTTTCCTCCTACCTGGTCCTGCATCCTGTGTTTCCCTCACAGGGTGTTGCTTGTTAGAGCACTCTCCAGTGGACTCTGTGCCCATCCTGTCTCAGAGGTAGCATTTTGAGGAAATTTTACTGGTAACACCCATCATTCCAGATGCTTCTATAATGCTAAGACATATTCTGCAAAATCGGCAAAACATTTTCCCCCCTATTGTTTAATTAAATCCTGAGCACCATCTCCAGAAAAAGAGGCCTGGATTTTCATCTTTTCACACTGGCCCTTTACTCAACTCATGAGCTGTACAACTGCCAACACACTTCACTTTTCTAGATGAATCAGGCAGCCACCTTGTAGCCAACTCTACTGTCCTATTCTTTGGCACCATGGCTCTCTCCTCCATGTTTAGAAAGCAATTTGCTCCAGGGAGCTTCCAAAACACTGCTCTCAGTTGTATTTTCTTTGTCTTCCTTCTTACATAATAAAATGGAAAATGTATTTGAATATATAAAAATTATGCTAATTATCCCAGTTATTACTCCATGAAGTTAAAAAAAAAAGGAAAACATTTAATTGATTATTTAGATGCAATAAGTGAAGCCCTAGGAGACTGAAACTGATTCTCCTGCCTGTGGTACCTGAGAAATGAAAACTGTCCTAGGAGAGGGACACTATCATTGGCGTTGCTGTGCTGTTCACAAAGAGAAGAAGAGAAAGCTCTACCTCTTTGAAAACCTGTGCCAGGATTTACACGTGTTATTTCCCTAACCCTCAAAAGCCCAGGAAGGAAGGAGATGCCTGAAATGGACAAATAAAGAGTAAGTGAATGAATGAAGTATTACAGAGAGTTCTTGCCTATTATTCTAAAGGACAAACCCCACTTCCCTTAGGAAACAGTGAAGTGACAAAAAGGTCTTCTATCAAATAGTATGGGGTTTATTATTTTTTTCTGTTCCCATATAAAAGATACCCATTAGAAATATAAAGTGGAAAATTAGGAAAATTATGTAAAGTGCTCAAAGTCAACCTGGTTACCAGAGAGCTATCCGGGCACCAGCTCCTAGCTAGCCCCGAGTCTGCCTCCTTGGGTGTGCTGGAGTAGCACACCTGAATTCTTCACTGTGCAGGGAGGCTGTGCTTCACGGAAGATGGGTCAAGGGAATCTCATTTTAATTTAGATCATCTTTTGATAGATATTTGTTTCCACCAACACTATAATGATTGTCTTTTAAGGCTGATTTATGTATTCTTTTACCCGCCCCCATGTCTCTCTGTGTCTAGTTTTATTCTTTCATCAGAATAATCATCAGAATCATGTAGTAAATTATTTTTAACTGGATAAATGTAAAAAAACTATACATATCTTTATAGTTTATTATAATATTTAATTAAAGTTAATACTTTGAACAAGCAAGAAACTCAAATGGCTCAAAAATCAAAAGGCCCAAATAAAAGTATGGTGTCCTTTTTGTCATAAGGCAAAAGTAGAAAGTCCAGAGATACCTGAATTAACAGGCAAGCTTGGCCTTGAAGTACAAAATGAAGCAGGGCAAAGGCTAACAGAGTTTTGCCAAGAGAATGCACTGGTCATAGCAAACACCATTTTCCAACAACACAAGAGATGACTCTATACAAGGACATCACCAGATGGTCAATACTGATTTCAGATTGTTTATATTCTTTGAAGCAAAAATGGAAAAGCTCTATACAGTCAGCAAAAATAAGACCTGGAGCTGACTGTGGCTCAGATCTTAAGCTCCTTATTGCAAAATTCAGACTTAAATTGAAGAAAGTAGTGAAAACCACTAGGCCATTCAGGTATGACCTTATTAAATCCCTTATGATTATATAGTAAAAGTGACAAATAGATTCAAGGGATTAGATCTAATGGACAGAGTTTCATAACATTGCACAGGATGCAGTGAACAAAACCGTCCCAAAGAAAAAGAAATGCAAGAAGGCAAACTTGTTGTCTGAGGAGGCCTCTCAAATAGCCGGGAATAGAAGAGAAGCAAAAAGCAAAGGAGAAAGGGAAAGATATACCCAATTGAATGTAGAATTCCAAAGAATAGCAAGGATAGAGAAAACAGCCTTCTTAAGTGAACAGTTCAAAGAAATAGACAAAAATAATTGAATGGGAAAGACTAGAGATCTTTTCAAGAAAATTAGAGATACCATGGGAACATTGCATGCAAAGATGGGCACAATAAAGGACAAAAATATTAAGGACATAACAGAAGCAGAAGAGATGAAGAAGAGGTGGCAAGAATACACAAAAAAACTGCACAAAAAATATCTTAATGGCCAAGATAAGCTTGATGGTGTGGTCATTAACCTAGAGCCAGACATGCTGGAATGTGAAATATTAGGAAGTATTACTACAAGCAAAGCTAGTGGAGGTGATGGAATTCAAGCTGAGCTATTTCAAATCCCAAGAGATGATGCTGTTAAAGTGTTGCAGTCAATATGCTAGCCAATTTGGAAAACTAAGCTGTGACCATAGGACTGGAAAAGGTCAGTTTACACACCAACCCCAAAGAGGGCAATGCCAAAGAATGTTCAAACTACCAGAGAGTTGTACAATCATGCTCATCTCCATGCTAGCAAGGTAATGATCAAAACCCTTCAAGCTAGGCTTCAACAGTACCTGAACTGAGAAATTCCAGATGTTTAAGCTGGATTTAAAAAAGGCAGATAAACCAAAGATCAAATTGCCAACATCCATTGGATCATAGAAAAAGCAAGACAATTTCAGAAAAAAAAAAAAACAACTACTTCTGCTTTATTGACTGTTTTGAAGCATTGAGTGTGTGGATCACAACAAAGTGTGGAAAATTCTTAAAGAAGAGGGAGAGGGTGGGAAGATTTGGGAGAATGGCATTGAAACATGTAAAATATCATGTATGAAACGAGATGCCAGTCCAGGTTCGATGCACGATACTGGATGCTTGGGGCTAGTGCACAGGGACGACCCAGAGGGATGGTATGGGGAGGGAGGAGGGAGGAGGTTTCAGGATGGGGAACACATGTATACCTGTGATGGATTCATTTTGATATTTGGCAAAACTAATACAATTATGTAAAGTTTAAAAATAAAATAAAATTAAAAAAAAAAGTTGGGAATATCATACTCCTTTATCTGTCTCCTGTGAAATCTGTATGCAGGTCAAGAAGCAACAGTTAGAACCAGTCATCGAATAACAGACTGGTTCAAAATTGGTAAAGGAGTACATCAAGGCTGTATATTGTTACCCTGCTTATTTAACTTATGCAGAGTTGGTTGTTTTGCAGTTGTCCAGTTGACTCTTTGTGACCCCATGGACTGTAGCACACCAGGACTGCCTACCCCTAAGCATCTCCTGAAGTTTGTGCAAGTTCATATCTATTGCATTAGAGATGACATTCAGCCATCTCATCCTATGACACCCTCCTCTCCTCTGCCCTCAATCTTTCTCAGCATCAGAGGCTTTTCTAATGAGTCAGCAGCATTTCGCATGAGGTGACCAAAATACCAGAGCTTCAGCATCAAACTTAACAATGAGTATTAAGGGTTGATTTTCCTTAACATTGACTGGTTTGATGTCCTTGCTCTCCAAGGGATTTTCAGAAGTCTTCTCCAGTACCACAGTTTGAAAGCACCGATTCTTTGGTGCTCTGTCTTCTTTACAATCCCCAGCTCTCACAACCATAGATGACCACTGGGAAGACCATAGCCTTGATTATATGGACTTTTGTTGGCAGAGTAATGTCTCTGCTTTTCAGCATACTGTCTAGGTTTGTCATAGCTTTCCTGCCAAGAACATCATGTGAAATCCCAGGTCAGATGAATCAAAAGCTGGAAACAAGATTGCTGGGAGAAATATCAATAACCTCAGATATGCAGATAATACCACTCTAATGGCAGAAAGTGAAGAACTAAAGAGCCTCTCCATGAGGGTAAAAGGGGAAAGTGAAAAAACTGGCTTAAAACTCAGCATTCAGAAAACTAAGATCATGGCATCTGGCCCCATCATTTCATGGCAAATAGATGGGGAAACAATGGAAACAATGACAGACTTTATCTTCTTGGGCTCCAAAATCACTGCAGATGGTGACTATAGCCGTGAAATTAAAAGACACTTGTTCCTTGGAAGAAATGCTATGACAAACCTAGACAGCATATTAAAAAGCAGAGACATCATTTTGCTGACAAAGGTCCTTATAGTCAAAGCTATGGTTTTTCCAGTGGTCATGTATGGATGTGAGAGTTGGCCTGTGAAGAAGGCTGAGGGTCAAAGAATTGGTGCTTTTAAACTGTGGTGTTGGAGAAGACTCTTGAGAGTCCCTTGGGCAGCAAGGCAATCAAACTAGTCAATCCTAAAATAAATCAATCCAGAATACTCTTTGGAAGGACTGATGCTGAAGCTCAAGCTCCAATATTTTGGCCAATTGATGTGAAGACCTGACTCATTCAAAAAAACTCTGATAATGGGAAAGATTGAAGGTAAGAGGAGAAGGGGACAACAGAGGATGAAATGGTTGGATGGTATCACCAACTCAATGGACACAAGTTTGAACAAAGTCCAGGAGATGGTGAGGACCGGAAGCCTGGTGTGCTATAGTCCATGAGGTTGCAAAGAGTTGAACACTGCTTAGTAATTGGACTGAACTGAACTGAACTGAAGAGTCTCCATGTCTACTCATGCACTAAAACACTGGTTCCCTTCCCCACAAAACCCTGTAATATTAGGTTCTTGGCCTTCCTTCCAGAGATATACCATGAGAATTCAAGCAATTTATATAAATATATGTATATACATTTTCTATTTCCTACCTTGTTACATAGAGATAGCTGTTTTATACACACTTCTGCATCTTCCTTTCTTAATATAACAAGGTAGTTTAGAGATAATTTCCATCAGTACAGAAAGACTTTCTAATTCTTTTTTTGACTGCTATGTAATATTCTTCTGTATAGCTCTACCATATTTTAAAAATGTTTGTTTCCTATTAATGTACATTAAAGTTGTTGCAACTAATTAAAATTGCAAGTGAATTGCAAATATTTTCTTAAAAAAATCTGTAGGATACAATCTTGTCAGTGAATTTGGTGCTTCAAAATGCAAGTATATTTGTAATTTTGATAGTAATAGCCAAGTTTATCTCCACACAGGTTGTACCAACTTGTACTCTTACAAAGAATTCACATTCACGTCTTTACCAATGCAGTCTGTCATGATTTTTTCTTTTTTTGGCATGGTATCTTGAAGCTGTTAGTCTGCATTTCTCTATTAGAAGCCATGTCTATCATTATTTTACATAATTTAAATTTATAACCATTTACATTTATTTTCTAAATATATATATAGAGAGAGTCCATTTTTCCTTATTAAGAAATTACTTTTTGTTATTAGAATATTATACATTGTACTTTTTTTTATCTTTAGTTTGCTAATGATGCTTGTTATCATGATACTCTTTTTTTTCTAACTTACATATCTTCAAATTTGTTGGTTCTTTATGGGGTTTTACATTGTATGTCAAGATAACAATTTTTTCACTCAAGTAAAAAATAATTCAGCTATGTTTTCTTCTCATATACTTAAAGTAGTTTTTCATGCCTCTATGACAAGAATTACCTTGTTCATAGATATTTGATATATTTGGCAATTATTTCAAAGAATTTGCATATACTGGATTCAGACCAAGCACCTCCTCAAAGATATTTGAAAGAGATAAAAAGTTGCTGCTGCTGCTGCTGCTAAGTCGCTTCAGTCGTGTCCGACTCCGTGCAACCCCATAGACGGCAGCCCACCAGGCTTCCCCGTCCCTGGGATTCTCCAGGCAAGAACACTGGAGTGGGTTGCCATTTCCTTCTCCAATGCATGAAAGTGAGACGTGAAAGTAAAGTTGCTCAGTCGTGTCTGACTCTTAGCGACCCCATGGACTGCAGCCCACCAGGCTCCTCCATCCATGGGATTTTCCAGGCAAGAGTACTGGAGTGGGGTGCCATTGCCTTCTCCGAGATAAAAGGTTAAACAATATCAAAAAAATATTTTTATGGCTAGCAGGGTACAGAACAAAAAGCTTATAAGATCCTTAAGAGAGAAAATCCAAAGATTTGGGTGGCCAGATCTCAGAAGAGCTCGTGTATCAAGAACTTGAAGCAGGAAGAAAAAACATAAGGCTGTAGGACTTTATTATAGCTCATGGGAATTTGGAATTAGTTCCTGTGATGAGATAGCATAAACTGAAAATTAGAAGACTCAAGAAGTTTCAAAATGAAAATTTAATGTGCAGCTTATCTGAGATGTTTTTGAGTTGTCTCCTTCATCAATTCTGGTGTCTGAGGAAAAAACAAACAAAAAAAAACCCACTTATTTGCTGATTTTTTTCTCTGACACAGTGCCCCCAAGGTAGAGAAATTGTGGGATTAAAAAGAATATTCACATTTCCGTATCTTTTAAAGAGAGAAAATAACCAGAACCTTTCAGCCCAGTAATTCTTCAATAATAGAATCAATTTCCTTTTTCTTCTATTGGCAGTGTGATACAATGGGAAAGATGTTCAGATATCAGTTGCCGTGGGTTTTATTAAATATCAGTATCTTTAGCTAATTTGCAGTGCTTCTTGAAGGTTTATTCTGTGCCAATTCCTGTGTGAAATGTTTGATGTATTTGCCAAAGTATCACAGAGGTCTTCATAGCAGATTAAGAAAGGTTGGGTACATTATTGTATCCCATTTTGAAGACACTGGGGCTAGGGCAGGCTGTCCCCAAATATGCCTTAATGTTATATTGATCATTTTGAATTAAAGTTACTTAAGAAATGGCCAACGCAAGGACATTCTGACCTTCTGAAAGCAGGAAATGAATCTCCTATGAAAGTTTCACTCTGTGTATCTGGAAGCAGAACACCCTTATCACTAAACATAGAGAATTTGGGGTTGAGAAGCTTATGTAAACACATCTTGCTACTCCTTTATTATCTCAAACCTAAAATCCATTTAGATTCTTCACTAATTAAGCACCCAAAGCCTAAGTTTCTTTGTCCTGTCAATTTCTCACAAATTTACTGCTTCTTTGCCTAAAAAACATAAAAGCTACCCACTCTGGCCACCTCTTAGGTTCCATTTCTGTAACACCTTTGTGTGCACAAATTAAATATATTTATTTTTCTCCTGTTAATTTGTCTTTGTGTCAATTTTATTATTAATACAGCCACTATAAGAACCCAAGAGAGATAGAGAGGGAAATTTCCCCCTCCTTAGATGCGAGAATAAGGTACAGAAAGGCTATTTAAATTTGAGCTGATAACATGTAATTGGGGTGAAAACTGAAGCCTGAACTTTTAATAATGTATGGTCCAAATTTATTATTCACCCCTCATGAGATTTTAGACAACATACATATCACAAAAATTATTTACCTACACTACTCCACTAACTAACTTTGTAGAAGATTGTGAAAACAAAAAGAAACATTTATAAAATGTGAGAACACAATGGTAACAAAAAGAAAGTCATACAAATAATAGAGTGTTACTCAAATAACTCCAGTGCAATGGGGATGGAGGTATAAGTTTGCAAATTCAAATCCATGAGACCCAAAAGGGGAAAATGAACCAAACTAAATTCTATAAACAACTAATTTTCATCTCTAACTTCTTGATAAACCAAAATTGGTTTGTTGCTTTTCAGTCACTCAGTTGTGTCTGACTCTTTGCGATCCCATGGACTGCAGCATGCCATGTTTCCCTGTCCTTCATCATCTGCCAGAGCTTGTCCAAACTCATGTCCATTGAGTCAGTGATGCCATCAAACCATCTCGTCCTCTGTCATCTCCTTCTCCTCCTGTCTTCAGTCTTTCCCAGCATCAGGATTTTTTCTAATGAGTCAGCTCTTTGCATCAGGTGGCCAAAGTATTAGAGCTTCAGTTTCAGCATCAGTCCTTCCAATGAGTATTCAGGATTGGTTTCCTTTAGGATTAACTGGTTTGATGTCCTTGAAATTTAAGGAACTCTCAAGAATCTTCTCCAACACCACAGTTCAAAAGCATCAATGTCCATCATCAGATGAATGGATAAGAAAGCTGTGGTACATATACACAATGGAATATTACTCAGCCATTAAAAATAATGCATTTGAGTTAGTTCTAATGAGGTGGATGAAACTGGAGCCTATTATACAGATTGAAGTAAGCCAGAAAGAAAAACACCAATATAGTATACTAACACATATATATGGAATTTAGAAAGATGGTAACAATAACCCTGTATACGAGACAGCAAAAGAGACACTGATGTATAGAACAGTCTTTTGGACTCTGTGGGAGAGGGAGAGGGTGGGATGATTTGGGAGAATGGCATTGAAACATGTATAATATCATATATGAGACAAGTTGCCAGTCCAGGTTTGATGCACGATACTGGATGCTTGGGGCTCGTGCGCTGGGATGACCCAGAGGGATGGTATGTGGAGGGAGGTGGGAGGAGGGTTCAGGATGGGGAACACATGTATACCTGTGGCAGATTCATTTTGATGTATGGCAAAATCAATACAATATTGTAAAGTTAAAAAATTAAATTAAATTAAATTAAAACACACACACAGACACACAAAAGCATCAATTCTTCAGCGCTCAGCTTTCGTTATGGTCCAACTCTCATATCCATACATGACTACTGGAAAAACCATAGCTTTGACAAGACGGACCTTGGTCAGCAAATCTCTCTGCTTTAATATGCTTTCTAGGTTTGTCATAGTTTTTCTTCCAAGGACCAAGTGTCTTTTAATTTCATGGCTACAGTCACCATCTGCAGTGATTTTGGAGCCCAAGAAAATAAAGTCTTTCACTGTTTCCATTGTTTCCTCATCTATTTGCCATGAAGTGAAGGGACCAAAGCAAAGAAGAAAAGGAAAGATAACAAGCATCTGAATGCAAAGTTCCAAAGAATAGCAAGGAGAGATAAGAAGGCCTTCCTCAGCGATCAATGCAAGGAAATAGAGGAAAACAACAGAATGGGAAAGACTAGAGATCTCTTCAAGAAAATTAGAGATACCAAGGGAACATTTCACGCAAATATGGGCTTGATAAAGGACAGAAATGGTATGGACTTAACAGAAGCAGAAGATATTAAGAAGAGATGGCAAGAATACACAGAAGAACTGTACAAAAAAGATCTTCATGACCAAGATAATAATGATGGTGTGATGACTCACCCAGAGCCAGACATCCTGGAATGTGAAGTTAAGTGGTCATAAGAAAGCATCACTACGAACAAAGCTAGTGGAGATTATAGATTCCAGTTGAGCTCTTTCAAATCCTGAAAGATGATGCTGTGAAAGTGCTGCACTCAATATGCCAGCAAATTTGGAAAACTCAGCAGTGGCCACAGGACTGGAAAAGGTCAGTTTTCATTCCAATCCCAAAGAAAGGCAATGACAAAGAATGCTCAAACTACTGCACAATTGCACTCATCTCACATGCTAGTAAAGTAATGCTCAAAATTCTCCAAGCCAGGCTTCAGCAGTATGTGAACCATGAACTTCCAGATATGCAAGCTGGTTTTAGAAAAGGCAGAGGAACCAGATATCAAATTGCCAACATCCGCTGGATCATAAAAAAAGCAAGAGAGTTCAAGAAAAACATCTATTTCTGCTTTATTGGCTATGCCAAAGCCTTTGACTGTGTGGATCACAATAAACTGTGGAAAATTCTGAAAGAGATGGGAATACCAGACCACCTGACCTGCATCTTGAGAAATCTGTATGCAGGTCAGGAAGCAACAGTTGGAACTGGACATGGAACAACAGACTGGTTCCAAATAGGAAAAGGAGTACGTCAAGGCTATATATTGTCACCCTGCTTATTTAACTTATATACAGAGTACATCATGAGAAATGCTGGGCTGGAAGAAGCACAAGCTGGAATCAAGATTGCCGGGAGACATATCAATAACCTCAGATATGCAGATGACACCACCCTTATGGCAGAAAGTGAAGAGGAACTCAAAAGCCTCTTGATGAAAGTGAAAGTGGAGAGTGAAAAAGTTGGCTTAAAGCTCAACATTCAGAAAATGAAGATCATGGCATCCGGTCCCATCACTTCATGGGAAATAGATGGGGAAACAGTGGAAACAGTGTCAGACTTTATTTTTGGGGGCTCCAAAATCACTGCAGATGGTGATTGCAGTCATGAAATTAAAAGACGCTTACTCCTTGGAAGGAAAGTTATGACTGACCTAGACAGCATATTCAAAAGCAGAGACATTACTTTGCCAACAAAGGTCTGTCTAGTCAAGGCTATGGTTTTTCAAGTAGTCATGTATGGATGTGAGTTGGACTGTGAAGAAAGCTGAGCACCAAAGAATTGATGCTTTTGAACTGTGGTGTTGGAGAAGACTCTTGAGAGTCCCTTGGACTGCAAGGAGATCCAACCAGTCCATTCTAAAGGAGATCAGTCCTGGGTGTTCTTTGGAAGGAATGATGCTAAAGCTGAAACTCCAATACTTTGGGCACCTCATGCGAAGAGTTGACTCATTGGAAAAGACTCTGATGCTGGGAGGGATTGGGGGCAGGAGGAGAAGGGGACGACAGAGGATGAGATGGCCGGATGGAATCACCAACTCGATGGACATGACTCTGAGTGAACTCCAGGAGTTGGTGATGGATAGGGAGGCCTGGCGTGCTGTAATTCATGGGGTTGCAAAGAGTCGGACATGACTGAGTGACTGAACTGAACTAAACTGAAGGGACCAGATGCCATGATCTTAATTTTTTGAATGTTGAGTTTTAAGCCATCTTTTTCACTCTCCTCTTTCACTTTCATCAAGAAGCTCTTCAGCTCCTCTTTGCTTTCTGCCCTAAGGATGGTATCATCTGCATATGTGAAGTTATTGATATTTCTCCCTGCAATTTTGATTTCAGCTTGTGCTTCATCCAGCCTGGCATTTCACATGATGTACTCTGTATATAAATTAAATAAGCAAGGTAACAGTATACAGCCTTGACATACTCCTTTCCCAGTTTGGAACCAATCCATTGTTCTATGTTTGGTTCTAACTCTTGCTTCTTGAGCTGCATACAGGTTTCTCATGGGGCAGGTAATTGGGACATACTCCTTTCCCAATTTGGAACCAGTCCATTGTTCTATGTTTGGTTCTATCTCCTGCTTCTTGACCAGCATACAGGTTTCTCAGGAGGCAGATAAGGTGGTCCCATCATCAAAGGCTTTAGCATAGTCAATGAAGCAGAGTGTATGTTTTTCTGGAATTCTCTTACTCTTTTCTAATTTGTGATCTGGAATAAGTCTGGGATCAATGGTTCTGGAATCTGTTCCCATTTCTTGCTTTCAAATTTTTATGTAATAGAGAATTCAGACTTTGTCACTGGTTCCTACGATGGAGACTCTAAATCCTTCAAATTTATCAAGTTGTAAAAATGTCTTTGTTATTCTTGAGCCACTTGGATCACACTTGATTTTATGCTAAGAAACAAGTTTATTCAAGATGAATACTGGTCATCAGAAAGACTATACAGAATTGGAGGGTTAGGGTCTTCAGCCAGTAGGGCCTCTGGGAGAGGAGGGAGCTTGTGAAATAGACTCAGAACTCTGTGTGACTAAAGATTTCCCTTTGTATGACAATTTTTACAGAAATGTGTCTTCCGGTTCTACACGCAGTGACTGTCATGCTCAATCACAGAAGCCCACTGATGAAGGAGATAGCACCTTATCTTTCATCCTACCATACATGGCTGCTCTTACCTTTGACATTTACTCATCTTATCACAGATTTTGTTCAAGTCCCTGCTTTGTGTACCCCCAACCATGGCATAGTGGCTTCCCTGATGGCTCAGCTGGTAAAGAATTTACTTGCAATGCAGGAGACATGAGCTTGATCCCTGGGTCAGGAAGATCCCCTAGAGGAAGAAATGGCAAACCATTCCAGTATTCTTGCCTGGGAAATCCCATAGGCAGAGGAGCCTGATGGGTTACAGCCCCATAGGATTGTAAAGAGTTGGACACAACTGAGCAACTAAGCACAGCAGAACCCCTGTATTCCTGTACCCTCTCTTCAGGGACCTGAGTACTTTATGGAAGTCCTACTGAGCAAAGAAAAATACTTGGGCTACATCAGGACTTGGTGTGAACTGAATGTTTTCCTGAAAAATAATCCCTCCTCTTCCTGCCATTCTGGCAATCTCTCAGAGTACATTATGTCTGAGTGGAAGGATAGAGAGAAGCTGGGGTTAGAGAAGAAAGGATAGGAGTTTATCTCCCATATCGTATATTTTTGCCTATTTAGTTCACCATGTCAAATCTCTAAGGAAGGAACAATTGCCTTGCGTTGGCCTCAGTCTTCTGTGGTCCATCAATTTTGAGTCACATCCCTTATACTCAGTCTCTGGGCTCTACTTACTGGTTCCTGGTACCTACCATAGACCCCAGCATGGGACAACTTGTTGGAGAGGGCCTCCTTATACTTCCTCTGAGCAGTCTGTTGGGTACCCTGATTTATACCCTGTAGTAGAACTTACAATATACCTGGCTCATCTTGAGGCTCAGAATGGACTGATCCTTCCATCCAGACCCTCTGGAGAGGGAGATGGGAGAGAAACCTGAGTCTTATTCTTATGTTATTATACACTTACTAAAGTAGATCTTACAATAATACAACTTGAAGTATACTGGCAAAAAAATAGTTCTATTTTTGAACCTCGATATTTCTACTGAAATGAAAGTTTCCATCAGACAGTCAGAAATGGCATGTAAGATTCTACCTGCTCATGTCCTCTTCCGTATTAAGCAAATGGAAAAAGATGCTTAAATCTTTCAGTGGCCATCTTTCAATTGGTCAGGCTAATTACTGAGAAATTTTCACATTGTTATCTTATCTGCTTCTCCATAAACTCAAGTATCACATAGTTACATGTTGGTACCCCATCAAAAGCCTTGGAGGAAGGCTTCTTTCAATACCGCTGTAATAATGAAAGTCATCTGTGGTTCATAACTGTGATAGAACTCCAGGTTAACAGTATGGTGAAAAGCATTTAGCTGTTCTGCTATCAAGAAAATAATACTTAAAGATAAGAAGAGAGGGATTAATTTTAAATCAAGGTTATTTTTACCAGTAATTTCTTCCCAACAAAAATTGGATTTGCTTATTTTTACTGATTAAAGCTGATATCTATACTGTATTTTAAATTTTTAGATATGGTTCTTGAATTCGGCTATCATTCTGGATTTTTTGTTAGAGTTATTTAATAAATAGTTATTTTTAAGCACAAAATTTATAATATTCATATCAAAAATGTCATTTATAAAACCCCAAGTTGAAGATCTTATAATGGTGATTTTATTCCTGAGTTATTTACATTCTGTTATCACTCCAAATTATTATTTGTACTTATTATTTTTGGAAAATATAGTTTATTTTTTTTAATTTTATTTTATTTTTAAACTTTACATAATTGTATTAGTTTTGCCAAATATCAAAATGAATCCGCCACAGGTATACATGTGTTTAAAGATCATACAACTATAAAAAACCTTATATTCAATAATTTTGTCTTTCTTTTTATGCCTTAAATAAACTAAACGAGTTATTACATTGAATAAGTTTTCTCTTTCTGTACCTCTCCTTTCCATAGCTTGTTCTCAGTTACTCAGTCATGTCCTACTCTTTGAGAGTTCATAGACTGTAGCCTGCCAGGCTCCTCTGTTCCATGGAATTTTCCAGGCAAGAATACTAGAGTGGGTTGCCATTTCCATCTCCATGGTCCACAGCTTGGTAGGAATGGCCTTGAATCACAGCTCAAATGTTACCATTTTGGGTGGCCATTCCAGTATAAGCAATTTAATTTCTTCTCTTACTGTGTCATTTTCAATTGCATTGTACAGTTTTCCTTTATTTATAACGTTTAATGTAATATTTATAATGTGATTATCCTATCTAAAATAATAAGACTTTAAGCAGGATTTTCACTGGACATATTGATCATTTATTTTGTGAAATCCAATAAGATTAAAATTGGTGGTTTAGTCGCTAAGTCGTATTTGACTCTTCTGACCCCATGGACTGTAACCTGCCAAGCTCCTCTGTCCATGGGATTCTCCAGGCAACAATACTGGAGTGGGTTGCCATTTCCTCCTCCAGGGAGTCTTTTCAACCCAGGAATCGAACCTGGGTCTCCTGCATTGCAGGTAGATTCTTTACAGACTGAGATATAAGGGAAGCCTAAGATTAAAATTTGGGATTCTTATTAGTCAGCCATAAAAAGGAACAAAATTGTACAATTTGCAGAGATATGGATGGACCTAGAGACTGTCATACAGAGTGAATTAAGTCAGAGAAAAGTAAAAATAGTATCATATTACTTATATGTGAAATCTAAAAAAATGATATAGATAAACTCAATTGCAAAGCAGAAAAAGAGACACAGTCAGAGAATGGGCATATGTATACTTGGGAGTGAGGGGAGGATTGGATGAACTGGGAGACTGATAAAATAAAATATGTATACAAAGAAGGCTGAGCACCAAAGAATTGATGCTTTAGAATTGTGGTGCTAGAGAAGACTCTTAAAAGTCCCTTGGGTTAAAAGGAGATCAAACCTATCAATTCTAAAGAAAATCAACCCTGAATATTCATTGGAAGGACTGAAGCTGAAATTGAAGCTCCAGTATTTCGGCCACCTGATATGAAGAGCCAACTCATTGAAGAAGACCCCGATGCTGGGAAAAATCAAAGGCAAAAGGAGAAGGGGTGGCTGAGGATGAGATGGCTAGATAGCATCACCTACTTAATGAACATAAATCTGAGCAAACTCTGGGAGATAGTGAAGGACTGGGAAGCCTGGTTTGCTGCAGTCCATGGGGTTGCAAAGAGTCCAACACAACTTAGTGACTGAACAACAAATACATAAAATAGGTAATTCCTGAGAATCTGCTATATATTATAGGGAAATACTCAATGCCCTCTGGTGATCTAAATGGAAATGAAGTACAAAAGAGAGGATATATGTATATGTATAGCTTATTTACTTTGCTGTACAGCAGAAACTAACATAACATGGTAAAGCATCTTCTTTAGAACAGACATTTAGGTGGCTTCCTTATCTTTGGGTATCATAGTGCCACTATGAATACTGGAGCGCATGTATCTTTTCAAGTTGTGGTTTTTTCAAAATATATACCCAGGAGTGGGATTGATGAATCACATGATAACTCTATTTTTCATTTTTTAAGAAACATACATACTATACTCCATAGTGGCTGCACCAATTTACATTCCCTTCAACAGCGGTAAAAGGTTCCCTTTTCTCCACATCCTCTCCACCTTAAAGCAACTATACGCCAGTAAAAATTAATAAAAAATAGATAAAATTGCCCTGACACACTAAAAAAAATAAAAAAATTAAAAAAATAAAATTTGAGATTCTTCTATCTCCCCCTAAATAACTAACTTTCCATAGTGGCAGTTTCTTCTGAGATCCAATTTTTCATTTTCCATGCTGTGTCTTCCATCTGCATGTACTAGATTCACTGCATTGCTGCATATATGAGAAGGTCTCCTTTGGGGAAACTTTCCAGTACTGGCAAGCTTCGAAAGACAGACATGTTTGGGGGACAGTAGGCACAGTGTCAGAATCCCCTTTCCAGGCCGGCTCTAATAAACTCATTACATTAAGATCAAAATGGCTGGCCAGCTGTTCCCCTTCCCTGAAGTATTTGTGCTTTGAAGGGTGAGAAAAACCTAAAATGGACACACTAAATTTCTATTTGTTAAACCCAGACATGAAGAAATATGGGAAAGAAAAAAAAAAAAAGGCAAGGAAATCAGAAAGTGCTGTGTTTTCACTTTTGGGAATTATCCAAAGTGGCAAGAGGGACCACCAAGCCCGCTTTCTGAGATTCTCAAGTCTTTTGTAAGGCTGTCTAGAAATCAACTGATCCCTAAATCCTGCCTTGGTTTTCATATTTGGCAGAGACTTAGGTTCATTAAAATATCAGAAGTCACTAGAGAGCCTCCAGTGTACTGGCCTCATTTGGGGCCAATTCTCTCATCATGTTGGGCACAGGCTGACTCCCAGCAGGGGTCACAGCTGGCCTAGGAGAGTTAATTATCCTCAGGATGTAACCACAAAGCCATAAGGCTGTCACTCAGGCATTTGCTCCTGCTTGCCAGTAGCTTTGATGATCAAGAAAGGCAAAGAAAAGCTCCTATTATCAATACGACGTAATACATTTCTTATTCTAGGTAACGAGGGACTAAACTAGGAAAACGTAAGATGAACACAATTGTATTATTTATTCAAATACAAGGCTTCTTATTCTTCTTTTTTGAATACTTAGTCTGGTGTCAGGGACTCTTCTAGAAATATGTAGAGACAGTAGTTACAAAGATAAAACAAGTTTCTGCTTCATCATATTCCAGTAACAAAAAATAGGCACAGAATAACAAAAAATAAATCTAACAAGAAAGTATCAGGTCAGTCATTATTTAAAAAAAAAAAAAAAACTAAACAATGCAATGTAGTAAAAAAAATTACATTGAAGAAGAGGAAATTAGATTGCTTGTCAGGTATGGTCATCCAGAACGGTAACATTTAAGCTGAGATACAAGTCCATTCCCATAAAGATGTGGAAAAGAAAGTTTCAGGCAGAGAAAAGATCAAATAGAAATCCATGAGACAGGAACAAGTTTGGTTTATTTGAAGAACCAAAAAAAAGAAGAAAGAAAATGAAAAAAGGACTAGTAAAATTTCTAACTTCAAAATATTGAGTAGATAGAGTAAGCACAGTTTATCATCATATTCCTGCTAAGTATGACTAATAACTGCAGTCCTTTTAAGAACAGTGAACATAAGATGTCTCTGAAGTGTGGATAGAATAAGACAGACAAATTAAGGACCTCAGGACTTGAGTAACAATAAAACGATGAATTTCTTGATTTTTCCGTTTTGCCTCATACATTACAGACTTGGAGCTGAATAGAAGCTAATAAATCAGAAGCATAAAAAACGACAAACAAAATGAAACAAAATTCCTGACAAACGCATGCCCTCTGTAGACAAAAGATGAGAAAAAGAGAAGGTTTGCAAGGAAGAAAACTTCTATACAGCACTTCTCTACTCAAGCCAAGGACCACAGATACAACTGCTTCTGAACCTTCACCCAGATCAACAAAGGCTGAATGGGAAACTTACATTTCCAATCTGATGAGTCAAACCAAACTTCCTATTGAGTTGTCAGAGGAGATAAGTAAGGAGTTTGGATTTTTATTCTAACTTGTTAGTAACTGACACCACTGCCAAAAAGAGTCAGTGGAAACCACAAGAGAAGGCTGGACTTCACTTCTACTCAGCATTAATAATGTGCCCCTTTCTTTCCATGAGGGGATGAGGTCAAAGGAGGTCTGGGGGGTAGAGCAGATATTCACCATTACTGAGCAATAACAAGGCCACATCCACCTCTACATGCATTATCAGTTGAGAGCACATGAGACTGGAAATCCCAGCCTGCCCAGCAGGCAGTTATGAGGAGTTCTCTCCCTCAGTTGCCAGTGTAGGCTCAGGGGGAATCTGGATTTAACCTCCAACTGGCAGTAACAATGCAGCACCATCCATCCCAGCTCCAGTGGGTCCAAATACAATATCAGATCAGATCAGATCAGTCACTCAGTCGTGTCCGACTCTTTGCGACCCCATGAATCGCAGCACGCCAGGCCTCCCTGTCCATCATCAACTCCCAGAGTTCACTGAGACTCACGTCCATCGAGTCAGTGATGCCATCCAGCCATCTCATCCTCTGTCATCCCGTTCTCCTCTTGCCCCCAATCCCTCCCAGCATCAGAGTCTTTTCCAGTGAATCAACTCTTCTCATGAGGTGGCCAAAGTACTAGAGTTTCAGCTTTAGCATCATTCCTTCCAAAGAACACCCAGGGCTGATCTCCTTCAGAATGGAGTGCTTGGATCTCCTTGCAGTCCAAGGGACTCTCAAGAATCTTCTCCAACACCACGGTTCAAAAGCATCAATTCTATAGCACTCAGCCTTCTTCACAGTCCAACTCTCACATCCATACATGACCACAGGAAAAACCATAGCCTTGACTAGATGGATCTTTGTTAGCAAAGTAATGTCTATGATTTTGAATATGCTATCTAGGTTGGTCATAACTGTCCTTCCAAGGAGTAAGTGTCTTTTAGTTTCATGGCTGCAATCACCATCTGCAGTGATTTTGGAGCCCAAAAAAATAAAGTCTGACACTGTTTCCCCATCTATTTCCCATGAAGTGATGGGACCGGATGCCATGATCTTCATTTTCTGAATGTTGAGCTTTAAGCTAACTTTTTCACTCTCCACTTTCACTTTCATCAAGAGGCTTTTGAGTTCCTCTTCACTTTCTGCCATAAGGGTGGTGTCATCTGCATATCTGAGGTTATTGATATGTCTCCCGGCAATCTTGATTCCAGCTTGTGTTTCTTCCAGCCCAGCATTTCTCATGATGTACTCTGCATATAAGTTAAATAAACAGGGTGACAATATACAGCCTTGACGTACTCCTTTTCCTATTTGGAACCAGTCTATTGTTCCATGTCCAGTCCTAACTGTTGCTTCCTGACCTGCATGCAAATTTCTCAAGAGACAGATCAGGTGGTCTGGTATTCCCATCTCTTTCAGAATTTTCCACAGTTTATTGTGATCCGCACAGTCAAAGGTTTTGGCATAGTCAAGAGAATCCATAGACAAGCCACAGGCTGGCAGAATATATTTGCAAAAGATACAACTGATATTGTTGTTTTTAAGCTGCTAGTCATGCCCTACTCTCTGTGACCTGATAGTCTGTAGAATGTCAGAGTCCTCTGTCCTCCACTATCTTCCTGAATTTGCTCAAATTCATATACATTGAATTGGCTATGCTGTCTAACAGTCTCATCCTCTGCTGCCCCCTTTTCCTTTTGCCTTCAATCTTTGCCAGAATCTGGGTCCTTTACAGTGAGTTGGCTCTTCACATCAGGTGGCAAAAATATTGGAGCTTCAGCTTCAGCATCAGTCCTTCCAATGAATATTCAGGATTGATTTCCTTTAGGATTGACTGGCTTGATCTCATTGCTGTCCAAGAAGCTCTCAAGAATCTTCTCCAGCACCACAGTTAAAAAGCATCAATTCTTCAGTGCTCTGCCTTCTTTACAATCCAGTTCTTGCATTTGTACATGACTACTGGAAAGAACATAGCCTTGACTATATGAAACTTTGTCAGCAAAGTGATGTCTTTGCTTTGTCATACACTGTGTAGGTTTGTCAAATAAACTATACTCTAACATAAAATAATTTTTTTGAAAAATAAAAAGGAATAATGCAAGGAAGATTTTATAGTAGCCATTATTTAAAAACTTTTACAATTACATACACACTTGAAACAAATGACATTAGACTCATAAAGAAATATAAATTGTCTGCAAATAAGCAGGAGATAGAATTGAAGAAGCAAGTGGAAATTTTAGAACTGAAAAATATAAAGACTAAAGAAGCTCAGTCAATGGAATTTATAGTGAAATGCAGAAGAGAGAGGAAATAATTAAATAGGTAGATAGAACAATAAAATTACTTAGTCAGAAAACAGAAATAAAATATACTAGAAGAAAAATGAACAGAGATTCCAAGATCTGTGGTATTACAAAGTTTTAATATTCACTTCATCAAAGTTCTGAAACTGGAGGAGAATAGAGTATGGCTGGAAAAGTTTTAGAACAAATAATGGTTGGAATTTTCACAAATTTGGCAGGACAGTTTAGTGAACCTCAGTTTAGTTCAGTTCAGTTCAGTTGCTCAGTTGTGTCCAGCTCTTTGCGACCCCATGAATTGCAGCACGCCAGGCCTCTGGCACCCCACTCCAGTACTCTTGCCTGGAAAATCCCATGGATGGAGGAGCCTGGTGGGCTGCAATCCATGGGGTCGCTAAGAGTCGGACACGACTGAGCGACTTCCCTTTCACTTTTCACTTTCATGCATTGGAGAAGGAAATGGCAACCCACTCCATTGTTCTTGCCTGGGGAATCCCAGGGATGGGGAGCCTGGTGGGCTGCCATCTATTGGGTCACACAGAGTTGGACACGACTGAAGTGACTTAGCAGTAGCAGTAGCAGTAGACCTCACTGTCCATCACCAACTCCCAGAGATCACTCAAACTCATGTCCATCGAGTCGGTGATACCATCCAGCCATCTCATCCTCTATGGTCCCCTTCTCCTCCTGCCCCCAATCCCTCCCAGCATCAGAGTCTTCCAATGAGTCAACTCTTCGCATGAGGTGGCCAAAGTATTGGAGTTTCAGCTTTAGCATCATTCCTTCCAAAGAACACCCAGGACTGATCTCCTTTAGAATGGACTGGTTGGATCTCCTTGCAGTCCAAGGGACTCTCAAGAGTCTTCTCCAACACCACAGTTCAAAAGCATCAATTCTTTGGTGCTCAGCTTTCTTCACAGTCCAACTCTCACATCCATACATGACTACTGGAAAAACCATAGCTTTGACAAGACAGACCTTGGTCAGCAAGTGTCTCTGCTTTTGAATATGCTATCTAGGTTGGTCATAACTTTCCTTCCAAGGAGTAAGCGTCTTGTAATTTCATGGCTGCAGTCACCATCTTCAGTGATTTTGGAGCCCCCCAAAATAAAGTCTGACACTGTTTCCACTGTTTCCCCATCTATTTCCCATGAAGTGGTGGGACCAGATGCCATGATCTTAGTTTTCTGAATGTTGAGCTTTAAGCCAACTTTTTCACTTCCTCAGTGGATAATCCCAAATAATTAAGACAGGATATACATCATAAGCAAACGTTTGAAGTTAAAGAGAAAAAAATATTTTAAAAATCATTAAATTATCTAGGGGTAAATGACACCTTAACTGAGAATGGTGATACACATGAAAGTGAATTTCTCATGATATAATAGAGAACAAAATTAAATAATGTAACATTTTTCAAGTGCCAGAAGAAAAGATTTGTAAACCGTAAGTCCTATATCCATTGAAATATCCCTCTGAAATTATGGGGGAAAAAAAAGCATTCTCAGATATATGAAAATTTAAACAGCTGAGCACAAGAAGACCTTTTCTAATGGAATAGTTAAAGGAACTTCTCAAAAGGAGAGGATATAATAAAAGAGGAAAATTTAGAATATCAGAACAAAAAGAAGACAACTTAGAACAAAAAGAAGATAACTTAAGCAATATTATGGGTAAATATGATAGGCTTTCCTACTCATTTGGAGTCTTCTAAACTTTAACAGTTAAAGTAACTATTATGTTGTAGCACTGTCCAATGTGATTCTAAATGTATGTAGAGAACATATTTAAGACAATTATAAGTGGATGTGAGCTTCCCTGGTGGCTCAGATGGTAAAGAATCTGCTTGCAATTCAAGAGACCTGAGTTCTATTTCTTGGTTGGGAAGATCCTTTGTAGAAGGAAATGGCAATCCACTCCACTATTCTTTTTTGGAGAATTCCATGGACAGAGGAACCTGGTGAGCTACAGTCCATGGGGTCTGAAAGAGTTAGACACGACTGAGCAACTAACACTTTCATGAGTGGAGGTGCACAAAAGAACATGAAGAAATTTAGGGTTTATATAGTTCACTCTAATTTGTAAAATGGCACCAGTAAAATCTGATAAGTTTTATACTAATATGATACAACATGTGGTATATTATAATATATAGTATAATAAAATCTAATGTGTCATCCAATGTATCTTTTCATTTCTTTGATTTGTGTCCTCTTTGATTTGTTTCATCAGTGTCTTACACTTTTGGGAGCACAGGTCTTTTGTCTCTTAGGTTTATTCCTAGGTATTTTACTTTATTTGTTGTGATGATAAATCGTTTCTTGAATTTCTCTTTCTGATCTTTCATTGTTAATATATAGAAATGCAACAGAATTCTGTGTATTTATTTTGTAACCTGCAACTTTGTTAAATTCACTAATGAGTTCTAGTAGTTTTCTGGTAGAATCTTTAGGATCTTTGCATAGTATCATGTCATCTGCAAAAGTGACAGTTAAACTCTTTCTTTTCCAATTTGGATTCCATTTATTTATTTATTTATTTATTTTCGCTAATTGCTGTAGCTAAGACTTCTAAACTATGTTGAATAAAAGTGGTGAGAGTGGATGTCCTTGTCTTGTTCCTAATCTTAGAGGAAATTCTTTCAACTTTTCAATATTGAGTATGATGTTAGCTGTAGGTTTGTCATATATGGCCTTTATTGAGGTATGTTCCCTCTGCACCCACTTTCTTTTTTATCATCAACAGGTCCTGAATTTTGTCAAAAGGTTTTTCTGCATCTATTGAAGTGATCTGATCATATAGTTGTATTTTTCTATTTATTGATGTGGTGTATCACATAGATTAATTTGTGGATATTGAAAAATCCTCCCATCCCTGGGATAAATCCCACTTGAACATGTATGATCTTTTAATGTATTACTGGATTCCAACTGCTAGTATTTTGTTGATTATTTTTGCATCTATGTTTACCAGTGATAGTGGCCTGTAATTTTCTTTTTGGGGTTATCTTTATCTGGTTTTGATATCAGGGTGATAGTGGATTCATAGAATGAATTTGGAAGTTTTCCTTGCTCTGAAAATTTTTTTGGAACAAATTCAGAAGGATAGGTGCTAACTCTTCTCAAATGTTTGATAGAATTTGCCTATGAAGCCATTAGGTCCTGGACTTTTTTTTTGTTAGAAGTTTTTAAATCAGATTCAATTTCAGTGCTTATACTAGGTCTATTCATGTTTTATATTTCTTCCTGGTTCAGTTATATGAGACTGTATCTTTCTAAGAATTTGACTATACTATTCAAGCAATCTACAGGCTCAATGCAATATCTATCAAATTAACAATGACATTTTTCACAGAACTAGAACAAAAAACTTATATGGAGACACAGAAAACCCTGAAGAGTCAAAGCAATCTTGAGAAAGAAAAATGGAGCTGGAGGAATTAGGCTCCCTGACTTCAGACTATACTACAAGACTACAGTCACTAAAACAGTATGGTATTGACACAAAATAGAAATATAAATCAATGAAACGGGATAAAAAGTCCAGAAATAAACCCATGTACCTACAGTCAATTAATCTATGACAAAGGAGGAAAGACTAAACAATGTTGGAAAGAAAGTCTCTTCAATAAATGACGCTGGGAAATTGGGCGGCTACATGTAAAACAATGATATTAGATGATTCTTTAACGACGTACACAAAAAGAAGCTCAAAGTGTATTAGAGACCTAAATGAGACTAGACACTACAAAACTCCTAGAAAAAGAAAGGCAAAGCACTCTCTGATATAAAATGCAGCAATAATTTTTTTTCAATCCAACTTCCTGAAAACAAAAATAAACAAATGGGACATACTCAAACTCAAAAGCTTTGCACAACAAAGTAAACAATAAACAAAACAAAAAGACAACCCACAAGTTGGGAGAAAATATTTGAAAATGATGTGACCAACAAAAGATTAGTTTTCAAAATTTACAAACTGCTCATGAGGTTTAATAGCATCAGATCAAACAACCCAATGAAAAAGGGACAGATGACGTAAATAGATATTCTCTAAAGAAGACATACAGATATTCAAGAGGCACAAGAAATGATGTTCACCAATGCTAATTACGCAAAGGTAAGAAATGTAAATTAAACTACGAGATGCCATCTCACACCAGCCATAATGGATATTATCAAGAAATTCACCAATGATAAATGTTTAACAGGGTGTGGAGACAAAGGAGCCTTTCTACACTGTTGGTGGGAACGTTAACTGATAGAGCTATTATGGAAAACTGCATTGAAGTTCCCTAAAAAATGAAAAATGACTCTGCAATCCCACACCTGAGCATATATCCAGAGGAAAACATGATCCAAAAGTTATACATGCACCCCAACATTCATTGCAGCACTGTTTGCAATAGCCAAGGCATGGAAGCAGCCTAGAGGAATGGATTAAGAAGATGTGGACATATATGCAATGGAATACTACTCAGCCAATAAAAAGAATGCAATAATGCCATTTGCAGCAACATGGATAGACATACAGATAGTCATAGCAAGTGAAGTAAGACAGATAAAAAAAGAGAAGTATTGTATGACATCCCTTATAGGTGGACTGTAAATAGAAATGATAGAAATGAACTTACTTACAAAACAGAAAGAGACTCCCAGACTTAGAGAACGAACTTATGGTTGCTGGATGGAAGGGATAGTTAGGAGTTTGGGATCAATATGTACATACTGATATGTTTAAAATATATAACCAATAAGAACCTATTGTATAGCACAAGAAACTCTGCTCAATGTTATGTGGCAGCCTGGATGGGAGGGGGGGTTTGGAGGAGAAGGAATACATGTATATGTATATGTATATGTATATGTATATGTATATGTATATGTATATGTATGATTGAGTCTCTTTGCTGTTCACTTGAAACCATTAAAACATTGTTAATTGGCTATTTCCCAATACAAAATAAAAAGTTTAAATATATATATAATATCAACAATAATTATTAAAAACATATGGGCTTCCAGTTTTTGGTTCAACAAGTACAAAGCCGCAAGTCATCATTTCAACTCTCACAACAAGAATAAAAAGCTGAGGAAACTGAAAAATAATGACGTTTTAAAGATTCTTCAGTCTTATGGACTCTGTTGGAGAGGGAGAGGGTGGGAAGATTTGGGAGAATGGCATTGAAACATGTATACTATCATGTATGAAACGAGTTGCCAGTCCAGGTTTGATGCACGATACTGGATGCTTGGGGCTGGTGCACTGTGACGACCCAGAGGGATGGCATGGGGAGGGAGGAGGGAGGAGGACTCAGGATGGGGAACACATGTATACCTGTGGCGGATTCATTTCGATATTTGGCAAAACTAATACAATATTGTAAAGTTTAAAAATAAAATAAAATTAAAAAATAAAAATGAATAAAAAAAATAAAGATTCTTCAGAAAACTGAAGTTATAGAACCAACAGACACCCTAAAAAGTGAAGAGACAGGCTAATATGGAGATATAGATCACCATTGCTGAAGCAGAAGCTGCCAGAGCCAGTAATGGTGGGAACATCTAAATGTCAATTTCAATAAATTGCCAGAGGTTCAGTGTATAGTAGCTTGAGAGTTAAAAGCTCCTAGGGACTCAGTCTGTTGGAAAGCCTCCATAAATTCATTGGTTTTACCTCCAGGGGAGCCCCATCAGTTTCTCAGGGTGAAGACTAGAGAAAAAATCTCCACCTGGTTTGCTTTGTTGTTGTTTTCATTGCTAAGTCATGTCCAGCTCTTTGTGACCCCATGGACTGTAGCCCACTAGCCTCCTCTGTCCATGTGAATTCCTAGGCAAAAATACTGGAATAGGTTGCCATTTCCTCCTCCAGGGGATCTTCTTGACCTAGGGACAGAACCAGTGTCTCCTGCACTGGAAGGCAGATTTTTTACCCCTGAGCCACAAGGGAAATACACCTGTGTTGCTAGTGGAAGGGGAAAATTTTTGAAATATACCCAATGATAACAATCATTTTTGAATTAAGCCCAGATAATTCTATATAGCAAAGACCTACACAGCAATATTCATCAACCTTACATGCAATGAAGGAAGGGAAATAACACAATTCCAGGCACTTCTAGCCTTTCTGTCTCACTTAAGGAGGAAAAAAAAAATGATGTGAGAATCACAGTTCAGGTGCACAAGCTCACTAAAGGACCTAATCCTATTACTATAAAATGCTTCCTTTCCCTTTACTCTTTTATCCCCCACCACATCAGTAGGGCCTCTATACAGCAGTTCAGTTCACTTCAGTTCAGTCTCTCAGTTGTGTTCAACTCTGCGACCCCATGGACTGCAGCATGCCAGGTCTCCCTATCCATCACCACCTCCTGGGGCTTACTCAAACTCATGTCCAGCGAGTCGGTGATGCCATCCAACTATCCCATCCTCTGTCGTCTCCTTTTCCTCCCACCTTCAATCTTTCCCAGAATCAGGGTTTTCTTACTATACAACAGTGGACTAAGCTTAAAGAACTTCGAGTTTAAGAAGCAGTTGTTAAGGAAACCCTAAAACAACAGGGGGAACATAAACATGAGCATAGAGGAAATTGAAGCCTCTTAACACATACATCTATAACAAAAAATAAACACAGGATAGCTCCTACCCAGATTAACAAAACACCTCAAACTAAAGTTTATGCATTTTAGTGCCTATTTTCCACTATGAACAACATCAAAAGTTATAATATGGGTGTTCTTTGGAAGGACTGATGCTAAAGCTGAAACTCCAATACTTTGGCCACCTCATGTGAAGAGTTGAATCACTGGAAAAGACTCTGATGCTGGAAGGGATTGGGGGCAGGAGGAGAAGGGGACGCCAGAGGATGAGATGGTTGGATGGCATCACCGACTTGATGGACATGAGTTTGAGTGAACTCCGGGAGTTGGTGATGGACAGGGAGGCCTGGCGTGCTGCAGTTCATGGGGTCACAAAGAGTCGGACACGACTGAGCGACTGAACTGAACTGAAAATGGCTCAGCTGGTAAAGAATCTGCCTGCAAGGTAGGAGACCTGGGTTTGATCCCTGGATTGGGACAATCACCTGAGAAGGGAAAGGCTACCCACTCCAGTATTCTGGCCTGGAGAATTTCATGGACTGTATAGTCCATGGGGTTGCAAAGAGTTAGACATGACTGAGAGACTTTCACTTTCACTTTCAAAAGACAAGAAATACACAAACATTCAATCTGAAGAGCTAAAGCAAGCATCAGAGCCAGAGTCATATATAGCAGAGATATTGGAATTATCAAACTGAGAATTCAAAATAACTATATTAATGTGTTAAAGAGTCTGATGGAATAAGTAGACAATATAGAAGAATAGATGGGTAATGTAAGTATAGAGTTAGAAATTAAGAAAAAATTAAAATGAAATGTTTTAAATTAAAACAGTATATCTAACAGAAGCAAAAATTGCCTCTTACAAGCCTTTTGGTGAACTGGGTATAATCAAATAAATAATCAGGATACCTGATGATATGTGGACCAAAACATCCCAAACTAAAAACAAATAGGAAAATAATATGGGACAGAATATCCATGAACTCTAAGGTGATTACAAAAGGTGCAACATATGTATAATGGGAACATCGAAGTAGAAGAAAGACCCTTATTGCTTGTCACTGCTCTTTTGATGAAAATCTATCCTTTCTTCCATCCTTGTGCTTTTGAGAGTCTCTTTTTATGCTTGGTTTTAAGCCGCTTTACTATAATGTATATAATTAGGATTTTATTTATTACACCTTACTGTTGTACTTTTGGAACATGTGGACCATGTGTGATGATTTTTTTCATCAATTTGGAACATTCTCTATCATTGTCTTTTTTAACTTGTTTTTGTTTTAATTTTCTATCTTTTTTTTTCTCTGGGTTTCAAATTTTACTTTTGGTAGAATATTTTGCTGTTTAACATGTATCTTTAACTTTTTTTTTTTACCTCTTTCTGAAAACATTTATACTGTTGTGTCTCTGAATATTTCATTTTGTCTTTCCCAGTTCTCTTTTCTATCTTCCATCTACAGAGTACTTAATTTTGCTTTTATTTTTTTTAACTAAAATGTTTGTTTCCTTTATGGTTTCTTATTGTCTATCTAAATTTTTCATCTTTTATTTATCTGTACCTACTATCTTTAACTATTTTAAGGTTTATGTGTCATACCTCCATTGTATTGAACATTTAGGCTTCGCTTGTGGCTTAGTTGGCAAAGAATCTGCCTGCAATGCGGGAGACCTGGGTTCAAGCCCTGGGTTGGGAAGATCCCCTGGAGAAGGGAAAGGCTACCCACTCCAGGATTCTGGCCTGGAGAATTCCATGGACTGTATAGTCCATGGGCTCACAAAGAGTAGGACATGACTGAGCAACTTTCACTTTCACTTTCATTGAACAATTATGGCTTTTCTATTGTATATCCTAACTCTTATTTTTCAGTCACATTTTACTGCACTCTTTCATACCTGGTTATTTTCCACTGAGTGTTGGATGTTATGTTTATTTATTTTTTTTAAAATTTATTTATTTTAATTGGAGGCTAATTACTTTACAATATTGTATTGCTTTTGCCATACATCAACATGAATCCACCACGGGTGTACATGTGTTCCCCATCCTGACCCCCCCTCCCACCTCCTTCCCCATACCATCCCTCTGAGTCATCCCAGTGCACCAGTCCCAAGCATCCTCTATCCTGCATCGAACCTGGACTTGCGATTTGTTTCTTATATGATATTATACATGTTACAATGCCATTCTCCCAAATCATCCCACCCTCTCCCTCTCCCACAGAGTCCAAAAGACTGTTCCATACATCTGTGTCTCTTTTGTTGTCTCGCATACAGGGTTATCATTACCATCTTTCTAAATTCCATATATATGCGTTAGTATACTGTATTGGTGTTTTTCTGGCTTACTTCATTCTGTATAATTAGCTCCAGTTTCATCCACCTCATTAGAACTGATTCAAATGTATTCTTTTTAATGGCTGAGTAGTACTCCATTGTGTATATGTACCACAGCTTTCTTGTCCATTAATCTGCTGATGGAAATCTAGGTTGCTTCCATGTCCTGGCTATTATAAACAGTGCTGTGATGAACATTGAGGTACACGTGTCTCTTTCAATTCTGGTTTCCTCGAATGTTATGTTTATAAAATTGAAAGATAACTGAAACCATGGATTATATGTTTTTCTTCCATGGAGCTTTATATTTGCTTCTGGCTGTTGGTAGTAGAACGACACTAGAGTACCTTAATATAATCAGACCTCAAGAGATCTGATACTCACAAATGCTATTCTATTTGCTTTCTATTCCTAGGAAGTATCTTGAGAACACATTGAAATTCTTGGTCCCTTTAACTTACCAGTGCTTCCAATGACAGGCTTTTAATTTTGATTTTCCTTAGCTCTGTGCATCTATCATAAACCAACTGCAACTTTTAATCCTCTCAGCTTCCCAGCTTCTCTTCTAGAACTGACAGATTATGCTGAGGGGGAAAATGGCATCAAATATCAGTCTTACCTCTCTGGATTTTCTATTCTTCAAGGTCTTGTCCCTATAACTCTTAATTTCCTTATAAATAGTCAGATGATTTCAAGTATTGTATTTACAATAGTTCATCCAGCTTTATGTGTTTTAAGTTGGCGTGATCTAGACTTCCACTCCTAGTATATGTTATGTTTTTCATAGGCTTGAGTTGTTGTTTCATAGGCTTTTGTGTTGACAAATAATTTTCATAACAAATGCACAGCTCACTCTACCTGTCCTTTATCTCCTCCTCTCTCTCTTCCTCATTATTATTTCAGAGAATGTTTTGGTCTGAAAACATTTGATTCAACCCTCTATTATGGTTTGAAAAGATATGTTGAAATCTTAATTCCTGATACTTTTGAATGTTACTTTATTTGGAAAAAGTATCTTTGCAGCTGTAATAAAATGAATATAAAACCATTAGGATGGGCCATACTCCAATAAGACTAATGTCTTGATAAGAAAAGGAAAAACAAAGACAAAGAGAGACACAGGGAAAGAGTTGCCAGGAATACCAGGAGCTAAGAGAAAGGCATGGAATAGATTCTCTACTATCAACTTCAGAGAGCATAATCCTGCTGACACCTTGATTTTTACTTATTCAAAATTTTGAAATAATAAACTTCTGTTGTCTTATGACAACCAGTTTGTGGTACTTTGTTATGACAGCCCTAGGAAATTAATATACCCTACTCTTCATCCCAATAATTTCTCAAAATTCTACATTTCTAAACTGACTGTGGTCTCTTTTCAGTCATTCTGTTCTCGCAGTCCTTTTATCCACATTAACAAATTCCTTGTCTGCAACTGGTGACATGTGTGATTTTCTTTTCCTTTCTGTTACCTTTCCTTTCTGATCTGTTCCCCATGTAAACATTCTTCATTTATTCTTTTTATTCTTTAATACAATTGTACTTCTTCTTTTGGATATGTCAGAGATTACTTCAGCTCTTTGCTAAAGTATCAAGGGCTATTATGTTTTTTCAGGGGCTTCTGTTGGCAAGAGAAGCAATTGGTAAACTTATGTTTAGTTTTCAGGAATAGACTCCCTCTCTCAGGCGTACTTACATTTTCAACAAACTGCAGTGGTAAATTGTGAGACACAACAGGATGTAAACACATCAGGTATAATAGGGTGTGTGCTAAGGGGAGCTTCCCAGATGGTGCTAGTGGTAAAGTACCCATCTGCCAATGCAGATTAGACACAAAAGATGCTGGTTTGATCCCTGGGTTGGGGAGATCCCCTGGAGAAGGAAATGGGACCTCATAGGATGTGAACAGATCAGGTGTAATAGGGTACATTTACATTTTTAATGTTTTTGAAAATTTTTTGTCTGCTGACCAACAGTATGAAACATTTTTACAGAATGCTTAAAATCACACACACATTCACACACAGATGTAATAGAAAAAAATGTTTGCATGCAACAATCCTTAGCTTACTAAGATAAAAATCTCCTGTTTTCTGCTCAATTTTGTGCTTTTATAGTTAACAAAATCCAATTCATGGACAACTAAAAATGAATTCACAATAACAAATCATGATCCACACTTTGAAGATCACTGGGGAGGTGACTGATTTTTGCCTGACTGTACTTTCTGATGATCACGATGTGGGGTCTCACATTAGTGAAGCTAAAGAAAGATCAGGAGGAATGCATCACTCTCTCATTAGATCTTTCTTCTGATTCCCTTCATATAATTCTCTGAAATGTATTTGTTTAGTTCAGATTCCTGATACACAGAAAGAAGACATATTTTTAAGGTTTTATTGAAGGTATCTTTGCCTGAAGGTGGGTGGGGAGTGTGGGGGGACAGAGACTCCTCAAATTATGTTCTAACAGAGAAATCTGTTATTTCAGCATCTGGTTTATTTGAAACCCAATCTTTTCCTATTTACTCTCCCTTTGTTGAAGTAGAATTAAATTCCATGAAGGGACACATTTTATTTCCACCAGGTGGTTCTTTGGTGCTGTATTTTTCTTCTGTTTGATAAAAGCCATTTGTGAACTTATTTTTGGTTTCTACCATTGAATCAAATATAAAGACAAATTCTAATTCAAATATAAGCTACATTCTCATAGAATTGCTTGACATCAAGCGTGAAACCCAACAATAGCATGTTCTGATAAAGAGGACACAGTGTTTGCTCTGCTGAGGCTTTTCTGAATTCCTGATACCTGCGGGTTTGTTTTCACATTGGTGCCCCCCTCCACCATTTGGGGCATGACAGGGAAGGCTCAGAGAAAATATTGTTGGAAAGAGTTAATGGCAGGTGCCATGCTTGCTTATTGCTTTCTGGCAGCTTTCAGCAGTTGATGCTTCACCATTAAATATTTTCATATACAGTTTTCGATTTGCCTTGAATTACTGAAATATACTAAGCATATCTCTCCAAGGACCAGAGTCACAGTGTAATAGGCTCCTGCTAATAGCTTGAAACTGTATAGCAATCTAGTTTTAAAATACAACACAAATCTTTATCTAAAAGCACTAACACCTCACTCTTGTGTTCTCAGACTATGTTTTCACATTTCCTCTTGTGATGCATAGGAAGGGGGGAAAAGCTACAAGAGAAATGATGCATTCCGGGCAAGGAGCCAATTTAAAAAGTCTGTTCTTTCCAGTTTGCTGTCACTTGTCGTGGTTAAACAAAACACGGAGGAGAAAAAGAGAAATTGGCTTCAGTGTAAATGTCAACATTCTGATTAAAGCAAACACAAAGCATTCAGAACTCTTGACAAAAAAAAATTAAATTGAATTATGAAGGGTATGCAAATGAAGCCCTTCCTCTGTATGATTACCAAGACTTATGCATTTTGTATTTTCTGTCGGTACTGAAGAAATCTGTGCTGCAGGACAAGGTGTTCAGGAACAGGAAAGGGAAGGTGAACAACACATTTCCCAGCTTATGACAACCAGACCCACTAAAATATTGGTTGAGGATTGGCCCAACACTTTACAAACAGTGGGGAAGACTGGAAAGGTGACAGTAAGGCCTGGGACTTTCAGTCTATCGTCTTTCTAGCTACACAAAGTTCCCCCTACGATGCAAATCCCCAAAGAATTTGTCTAAAGGATTAAAAAGATATCATTTGTTAGAGGGTAGAGCTTCAAGAAAACTCATATTAAAATTCAGTGATGTCAACTATCCTGTCGTTTTCTTTGTATCTACTTTAAGACCTTAGAAATTGAATTGTTTGAAATGCAGTTTGAAAGCACTCTCAGAATGCATTCATGATATGCAGTTTTTAAGATAGCAGAATATACTCCATTTTTATAATTAAAATTAATGGGAAAATAAAAAATAAATGGTGTGCATTGGTCCTTTTTCCCTGGAGGAGAATATATTTGCCTTCTTGGGTGAATACATATGGTTTGATGATAAGAGGCTACAGATGAGGTGCGTGTTTGTCTTTGTCACTGTATATGAAGAAGGCTGTGTGCTAAATGTGAGAAAAATCTTCCGTCACCTTCTATTCTTTCCTCCCCGGGATCTATGGTACCATTGTGTTTCTGAGCCTTACCTTTGCCTGTGATACTGCAGTTGCTTTCTGATTTATCATTGCTCTTGTCTCTCTGCTTTTGGGGATGTTGTGAAACTGCTTTCAGAGCTGCAGTGTGCGCTCAGCCTGTTATTCCTGATCCTAAAATCTGAAATAGTTACGTAGTGCCTGTCAGGAAAGTCCAAACCCTGGCCTGATATTCAAGGCTTTTTTAACTGGCCTTAAACTAACTCTGTATTCCTTTCATAAAAATTTACTGGGTATCTACTAAATGTCAGTCACCTTGTTGCCTACACATTTCCTACTTTGGGTTTATTTTATTACTCTCCCATCATATTCTGTACTTTTCCATTTACACCACCTTATTCTTCCTGTGCCCTTTCCTTGTATAGATTTTCCTGCATCTTTACCTACTAGACCCTCATATTTTTCAAGGCTAAATTTAAAAGCTTCTTCTTGAAATCTTTCCTGTTACTGTACTTGAAAATGACCTCTTCCTTCCCAGAAATTTTATAACTTTCTATTTGTAACCCTCAGAACTTATTAATATTACTTTGAATTACTTATATGTGTATACCTTGCATCTGGCCTAAAAGAATCTTAAAGCTGAAGCCTTGTTTATGTATCTTCATGTCCTTCCTGAAATCAGATCACTGTTAAGTGGTGAGATATACATCCAGATAATACTGGGAAAGTTATGTTACCTATCAGTGTTCCAAACCCCATGTCCATAAAATGAGTATGATGATATCTCTCTCTGCAGGGCATTATGAAGATCATGTTTATACAATTCTGTAGTGCTCTAAGTTTCAACTATAATTTATGAGATTTTAAATTTTAATATTTTGATACTGTATCCATAAGTATTTAAGTACTTAAATAAATGAATGAAGTTAGTAGTTCATGGAGGTAGATACTAAATCTGTAGCATCAACCATCTATCAGACATTTTCATAGATTGTTTAACAGAATTCTCACTATCACCTTATAAGTCTTGTATTGAAATACTTATTGTGTAGATGAGGCTGGACAAGTTACGTACATGCATTCAGTCTGACTCCAAAGCTTATGATTTTTCTTGAACACTCAGGAATTTATTCCTTGGCCTGTCCTAAATAACAGAATTTATTAAACTCGATACAGAAACAGCACACTCTCAGTCCTACCATGGGACCCTTTCCCCATTCCTTTCAGTTCAGTTCAGTTCAGTTCAGTCGCTCAGTTGTGTCTGACTCTTTGCAACCCCATGAATTACAGCACGCCAGGCCTCCCTGTCCATCATCAACTCCCGGAGTTCATTCAGACTCACCTCCATCGAGTCAGGGATGCCATCCAGCCATCTCATCCTCTGTCATCCCCTTCTCCTCCTGCCCCCAATCCCTCCCAGCATCAGGGTCTTTTCCAATGAGTCAACTCTTCGCATGAGGTGCCCAAAGTATTGGAGTTTCAGCTTTAGCATCATTCTTTCCAAAGAAATCCCAGGGCTCATCTCCTTCAGAATAGACTGGTTGGATCTCCTTGCAGTCCAAGGGACTCTCAAGAGTCTTCTCCAACACCACAGTTCAAAAGCATCAATTTTTGGTGCTCAGCCATTCCATTAGTGTACGACAATAAATTAATTGCACCTCAGAGAACCAGACTAAAAGTCTCGTACTGCCATTTCCCCCCCATATCCAGCACTGCCCAGGTTTTTCCTAAATATGTGCCCTGATCATTCATTAACCATTGTGTTTAACAGTCTTCCAGGCTGCCAAATGCAGATCCCTGTTTCATTGTAGCAAGTGTTCCAGGTGATATTGATAAAATCTGTCTATGGAGCAGGCTTTGAGAAATAAAAGACTTTCAGGTTCAAATGTATTAGGGATTATACCACTTCAATCATGTAGGGATCTCAAATGTTTTCATGAGATATGAAGTGAGATTCATCACATTCTATAGGATAGAGAGGCTCAGATCAGATAAATCGCTCAGTCCTGTCTGACTCTTTGCGACCCCATGAATCGCAGCATGCCAGGCATCCCTGTCCATCACCAACTCCCGGAGTTCACTCAGACTCATGTCCATCGAGTTAGTGATGCCATCGAGCCATCTCATCCTCTGTTGTCCCCTTCTCCACCTGCCCCCAATCCCTCCCAGCATCAGGGTCTTTTCCAATGAGTCAACTCTTCGCATGAGGTGGCCAAAGTACTGGAGTTTCAGCTTTAGCATCATTCCTTCCAAAGAAATCCCAGGGCTCATCTCCTTCAGAATGGACTGCTTGGATCTCCTTGCAGTCCAAGGGACTCGCAAGAGTCTTCTCCAACACCACAGTTCAAAAGCATCCATTCTTTGGCGTTCAGCCTTCTTCACAGTCCAACTCTCACATCCATACATGACCACTGGAAAAACCATAGCCTTGACTAGACGGACCTTTGTTGGCAAAGTAATGTCTCTGTTCTTCAATATGCTATCTAGGTTGGTCATAACTGTCCTTCCAAGGAGTAAGTGTCTTTTAATTTCATGGCTGCCGTCACCATCTGCAGTGATTTTGGAGCCCAGAAAAATAAAGTCTGACACTGTTTCCACTGTTTCCCCATCTATTTCCCATGAAGTGATGGGACAGGATGCCATGATCTTCGTTTTCTGAATGTTGAGCTTTAAGCCAACTTTTTCAGTCTCCACTTTCACTTTCATCAAGAGGCTTTTGAGTTCCTCTTCACTTTCTGCCATAAGGGTGGTGTCATCTGCATATCTAAGGTTACTGATATTTCTCCCGGCAATCTTGATTCCAGCTTTGCTTCTTCCAGTCCAGCGTTTCTCATGATGTACTCTGCATAGAAGTTAAATAAACAGGGTGACAATATACAGCCTTGACATACTCCTTTTCCTATTTGGAACCAGTCTGTTGTTCCATGTCCAGTTATAACTGTTGCTTCCTGACCTGCATACAAATTTCTCAAGAGGCAGGTCAGATGGTCTGGTATTCCCATCTCTTGAAGAATTTTCCACAGTTTATTGTGATCCACATAGTCAAAGTCTTTGGCATAGTCAATAAAGCAGAAATAGATATTTTTCTGGAACTCTCTTGCTTTCCATGATCCAGTGGATGTTGGCAATTTGATCTCTGATTCCTCTGCCTTTTCTAAAACCAGCTTGAACATAAGGAAGTTCACGGTCACGTATTGCTGAAGCTTGGCTTGGGGAATTTTGAGCATGACTTTATTAGCGTGTGAGATGAGTGCAATTGTGCAGTAGTTTGAGCACTCTTTGGCATTGCCTTTCTTTGGGATTGGAACAAAAACTGACCTTTTCCTGTCCTGTGGCCACTGCTGAGTTTTCCAAATTCGCTGGCATATTGAGTGCATCACTTTCACAGCATCATCTTTAGGGATTTGGAATAGCTCAACTGGAATTCTATCACCTCCACTAGCTTTGTTCATAGTGATGCTTTCTAAGGCCCACTTGACTTCACATTCCAGGATGTCTGGCTCTAGGTTAGTGATCACACCATCGTGATTATCTGGGTGGTGAAGATCTTTTTTGTACAGTTCTTCTGTGTATTCTTACCATCTCTTCTTACTATCTTCTGCTTCTGTTAGGTCCATACCATTTCTGTCCTTTATCAAGCCCATCTTTGCAAGAAATGTTCCTTTGGTATCTCTGATTTTCTTGAAGAGATCTCTAATCTTTCCCATTTTGTTGTTTTCCTCTATTTCTTTGCATTGATCACTGAAGAAGGCTTTCTTATCTCTTCTTGCTATTCTTTGAAACTCTGCATTCAGATGTTTATACCTTTCCTTTTCTCCTTTGCTTTTTGCTTCTCTTCTTTTCACAGCTATTTGTAAGGCCTCCCCAGACAGCCATTTTGCTTTTTCGCATTTCTTTTCCATGGGGATGGTCTTAATCCCTGTCTCCTGTACAATGGCACAAACCTCATTCCATAGTTCATCAGGCACTCTATCTATCGGATCTAGGCCCTTAAATCTATTTCTCACTTCCACTGTATAATCATAAGGAATTTGATTTAGGTCATACCTGAATGGTCTAGTGGTTTTCCCTACGTTCTTCAATTTAAGTCTGAATTTGGCAATAAGGAGTTCATGGTCTGAGCCACAATCAACTCCTGGTCTTGTTTTTGCTGACTGTATAGAGCTTCTCCATCTTTGGCTGCCAAGAATATAATCAATCTGATTTCGGTGTTGACCATCTGGTGATGTCCATGTATAGAGTCTTCTCTTGTGTTGTTGGAAGAGGGTGTTTGTTATGACCAGTGCATTTTCTTGGCAAAACTCTATTAGTCTTTGCCCTGCTTCATTCTGTATTCCAAGGCCAAATTTGCCTGTTACTCCAGGTGTTTCTTGACCTCCTACTTTTGCATTCCAGTCCCCTATAATGAAAAGGACACTTTTTTAGATGTTAGTTCTAAAAGGTCTTGTAGGTCTTCATAGAACCGTTCAACTTCAGCTTCTTCAGCATTACTGGTTGGGGCATAGGCTTGGATTACTGTGATATTGAATGGTTTGCCTTGGAAATGAACAGAGATCATTCTGTCATTTTTGAGATTGCATCCAAGTACTGCATTTCGGACTCTTTTGTTGACCATGATGGCTACTCCATTTCTTCTGAGGGATTCCTGGCCATAGTAGTAGATATAATGGTCATCTCAGTTAAATTAATCCTTCCAGTCCATTTCAGTTCGCTGATTCCTAGAATGTTGACATTCACTCTTGCCATCTCTTGTTGACCACTTCCAATTTGCCTTGATTCATGGACCTGACATTCCAGGTTCCTATGCAATATTGCTCTTTACAGCATCGGACCTTGCTTCTATTACCAGTCACATGTTCAGCTGGGTATTCTTTTTGCTTTGGCTCCATCCCTTCATTCTTTCTAGAGTTATTTCTCCACTGATCTCCAGTAGCATATTGGGCACCTACCGACCTGGGGAGTTTCTCTTTCAGTATCCTATCATTTTGCCTTTTCATACTGTTCATGGGGTTCTCACGGCAAGAATACTGAAGTGGTTTGCCATTCCCTTCTCCAGTGGACTACATCCTGTCAGATCTCTCCACCATGACCTGCCCATCTTGGGTTGCCGCACGGGCATGGCTTAGTTTCATTGAGTTAGACAAGGTTGTGGTCCTATTGTGATTAGATTGACTAGTTTTCTGTGAGTATGGTTTCAGTGTGTTTGCCCTCTGATGCCCTCTTGCAACACCTACCATCTTACTTGGGTTTCTCTTACCTTGGGCGTGGGGTATCTCTTCACGGCTGCTCCAGCAAAGCACAGCCATTGATCCTTACCTTGGACTAGGGGTATCTCCTCACTGCTGCCCTTCCTGACCTTCAAAGTGGGATAGCTCCTCTAGGCCCTCCTGTATCCGCGCAGCCACGGCTCCTTGGATGTGGGGTAGCTCCTCCTGCCCGCCACCCCTGATAGAGAGGCTAGAGATGATCAAATATCACTTCCCATTTTATTCAGGAAGGTAAGACTCTCTCTAGAGTTTAACTGGAGTTAACCCACATAAGTCATTAGGATTATTGACTAAGAATTATTGTGATGGTTTTCAATGGACTCCCCATTCATTTATTCAATACTATTTCTTGGGCCTTCACATTATAGTGTCATTCACTGAAGAAAGTCAGCCATAAATAGCTTCATCTTTCTGAGAGTTTACAATCTGGTAACTATAATGTCTTATAAACAAAACTATAAAACATGAACAGGAATTCCAAAGAGATTGTCATGGATGTATTTCAAATAGGTGAATTAAAAACATTCACACACACTTCTTAAGCACTTATGTGTAATGCAGGAGCTGGTGTGAAACAAGGCAGGTATTTTCAGAGAAAGTGAAGCTGTACCTGTTTTACCACCAGCACAACCCTCCCAAGGGGCCCTGGACAAGAATCAAGACTTCCCAGGCCCACTTCCCACACTTTGTCATCTATGCACTCAGATTTAGGAGTGAAGTCTCTTTTTGTTGTTGTTTTCATGTGGAGAAAAATACATGTTCCTTCCTTCAAAGTAAACATTCTGGAAGCTGTTGTGATTGTTCAGATTTCTTTAAAGACCTTGACGCCACTTACCATTGCTTTTTAGTCTGCAGGGAACATAATGAAACTGAAGTCTCGCATGGAGCTTTTATTCCTCTTCTTTCAGACTTAATAGAAAGCAGTAGGGGACACTTGGGCCACCAAAGTCAGTGCCATTTCAGGGTCTGCTTTGGTTTTGTTCTCAAGAAAAATGGCATTGGATTAATTTTTTTTTTCTTTTTTTGTAAACAGGATGTTTTGCACAGAAGAAGCCCTAACATTTACCATTTATCTTTTCCTCTCTCCTCTTCTCCCCCACGCCCCTCATCTGCCTTTTCTTTCTCTGGGCAGGACAAAGAGCGGAGATTGAATGACTTCTCCCTTTCATTGTTCTTTGGCAATGGCTTGGGACTTTGTTTGACTAAGGCCATGAAATACGTTTTACATAAAACCCAGCATGTAAACACAAAGAAACACACGCATAAACTCTTCTTTTGACAAAAGTTTGCACCTTTACCAGACATTATGTTTTCCTTTTGGACATCTCCCACTTCCAAAATATTAACTTTAAAATATTAACTTTATTTGCCTGTTAGCAAGCAAAGGCAATATTTTGCATGGAGTCATACTGTATATATTCTTCCTTAGATAAGGATTTATTCTTTCTGATTTTTCAACTCTTTCTATTCAACTCAAAACAGCATTTTTTGCCTCTAAGTTCTCAAAAACCATAAGCAGGCACCACAAAAATAGAAATAACAATGAACAAAGAACAAAGACAAAAGTAAACACTCTTTGGTCTTGTTAGAGTCAAATTCTAATATTTTTAATTCATTTAAGAGATACTAAATTAAATTCACAACTAATGGCTTCAAACAGGCTAGATGAAAATGCTGCTTTGTATCATAGAAGCTGAAGTTGTTACTGGCTGCAACAGTGAGTGCCAGGAAGGATTCCAAGGCTGATCTCCACTGGAAAGCATACTGGAGTCCATTACTCAGGTCTGCCAAAGGAGTAGCTACTGAGCCTTGTGGAAGGATTGGCATCCATTGGGCTTCACCTAGCTCTGAAGTCCTCTGGAAGCTCTGAGTTTTTTTCAGACTATGAATCATTCAAGGTTGCATTTTAATATTGAGGGACCTAGGTAGTTTTCTTCATAGGCCTGTCTCTCAATAAAATAAACTATTTTATTACTGCACTGGTGTAAAGACAAATATAATCAGTGCTGGATTTATAATGGAATACTGCTATTCATCATTATTATAATTGGCTTTACTTCTTCTGATTTTAAAACAAATCACTATGGAAACATTTTCATGTTTGTTCAAAATTTGGCACCAGACATGATGGTCAAGAGGAGAATGAAGAAAGAGGCAGCACTCCATGTTGGTGTTGATAATAGCAAGAGAAATTACGTAGGAGGCTTACCTTGGGATCTCAGGACCCACAAGGAGAACCCAAAAGGCTTATAGAGAGGCCTTTAAAAGTTTCATTCAGATATTCAATCCAGGTGGTCTCAGCAAAACCATACTCTCTCAAGGCTGTATCTTTGAAACAGCTCCTAATGGGGGAATGATGGTGGGTGGAACACACATTCCAAACACAATGGAGTGGGTGGGGAAACTTTTGCCGCCTTGTCCAGCTCATGGGTCAGCTGGTGGTCACCATCTCTCCATGACCTCCTCCAATATTTTGTGAACTTCTAAATGTGTTATAGGGCCCAGGCACTGTGCCTATCAGCTGGAAAAATATAGTTTGTCTAGAATCCTTCAATTTTAATACAAAAAAACTTTGTAGTTTAAAGGTAAAAGAAATGACCCTTTTTTTAATGAGTAAAAACCATGTTCTAAATAATCTCTAGAATAATAGAGATTAACTTGCATGCCTACATCTACTTTTTGGCTAATAGCACACATTTTGTGGCAGGTTATATTTTAAATATACCATAGTGGCTGTGGATAGCAGAACCATTTGGGACTGAGCTGGAGACCAGTATATTCATAGGGTCAGGGTTAAGCCTTTGACTGTGTGGACCACAACAAACTGTGGAAAATTCTTAAGGAGATAAGAATGCCAGACCACCTCACCTGCCTCTTGAGAAACCTGTGTGCAGGTCAAGAAGCAACTGTTAGAACCTGACATGAACAATGGACTGGTTCCTAACTGGAAAAGGAATACATCAAGGCTGTATATTGTCACCCTACTTATTTAATTTATATGAAGATTACATCATGCAAAATGCCAGGCTGGAAGAAGGACAAACTGGAATTAAGATTGTTGGGAGAAATATCAATAAATCCATGTATGCAGATGACACCACACTTATGACAGAATGAGGAGAGGAACTGAAGAGCCTTTTGATGAAGGTGAAAGAGGAGAGTGAAAAAGCTGGTTTGAAACTCAACATTCAAAAAACAAAGATAAAGGCATCTGGTCCCATCACTTCATGGCAAATAGATGGGGAAACAGTGACAGACTTCATTTTCTTGGGATCTAAAATCACTGCAGATGGTGACTATAGCCATGAAATTAAAAGACAACTTGCTCATTGGAAGAAAGACTATGAGAAACCTAGACAGCATATTAAAAAATAGAGACATTGCTTTGCCAACAAAGGTCCATCTAGTTAAAGCTATGGTTTTTCCAGTAGTCATGTATGGATGTGAGAGTTGGACCTTAAAGAAGGCTGAGCACCAAAGAATTGATGCTTTCAAACTGTGGTGTTGGAAAAGACTTCTGAGAGTTCCTTGGACTACAAGATCAAACCAGTCAATCCTAAAGGAAATCAACCCTGAATATTCATTAGAAGGACTGTTGCTAAAGCTGAAGCTCCAATACTTTGGTCACCTGATGCAAAGAGCCAACCCATTGGAAAAGACCTTGATGCTTGGAAAGATTGAAGGCAGGACAAAAAGGGATAGACAGACGATGAGATAGTTGAATGGCATCACCAACTGAATAGCCATGAGTTTGAGCAAGCTCTAGGAGATGGTATAGGACAGGGAAGCCCTTGAATGCTGCAGTCCATGGGGTCACAAGGAGTCACACACAACTGAGTGACTGAACAGCAGCAGTTACTGTTGCTAAGGGTTAAGCCTTAGGGATCTTACAAGGAATTAGATTGGAAAAAGAAAGAGGTGATTTAGAGATGGAATTCACAAAGTGGGACAAGAAATAGAATATTCTTTGTTTTCAACACTTCGTCCAGGACTACTTTTCTAAAGGAGAAATATATTTTATACAGGTAATATATGATTTCAAACACTATGAAAGTGAAAGTGAAAGTTAAGGTCACTCAGTCATGTCTGACTCTTTGCAACATCATGGAATATACAGTCCATGGAAATCTCCAGGCCAGAATACTGGAGAGGGTAGCCTTTCCCTTCTCCAAGGGATCTTCCCAACCCACGTCTCCTGCATTGCAGGCAGATTCTTTACCAACTGAGCTATGTGGGAAGCCTCAAGCACTATGATAAGTTTATAATGAAAATAAATAAAAATCCTCCATAATTCCAGTAATTCCACAAAGATCTAGCCACTGTTAATATTACTAACAATAATCTTTAAGAAGCAGCTGTATATTAATTAATTAATTAATATGTAATTATATATATAATTACACAGATAATGTATATGATTATATCACACGGATTGTTGTTGCCTGCATTTTTACTCAAAAATATATCATTGACAACTTCCATATCACAAATTCTTAATCTAAAATATAATTATTAATCCACTGCAGAATGACTCATCATTTGTTTAATTGTTTTTGCCTATAGAATTTATGTTTTCTCTCGGAGAAGGCAATGGCACCCAACTCCAGTACTCTTGCCTGGAAAAGCCCATGGGCGGAGGAGTCTGGTAGGCTGCAGTCCATGGGGTCGCTAAGAGTCGTGCATGACTGAGTGACTTCACTTTCACTTTTTACTTTCATGCATTGGAGAAGGAAATGGCAACCCACTCCAGTGTTCTTGCCTGGAGAATCCCAGGGACGGGGGAGGCTGGTGAGCTGCCGTCTATGGGGTCGCACAGAGTCGGACACGACTGAAGCTGATACAAACTTTGCTAAGTCCTAAATCTACATCACCTATGAGCACAGCTTGATACATCTGTATTCTCTCAAAAAAATTCATAGAAGTGGATGTTCTGAGATAAATTCTTATATACTTCAGATTGTTGACTGTTTTGTTATCTTCTTTAATGAACTATGTATTCATATCCATATCCTATTTTTCTTACTTTTTTTCTTGCTTTGAAAACATGCTTTATATAACAAAAACATTAATCCTGTGATCGTTGTATATATTGAAAATATTTGTGCTAGTTTGTTTATGTCCTTTGGAAGTTGTCTTCTTTTTCTCTGCAGATGTAAAAGTTTTATTTGATGAAAATCTATCAATATTCCCTGTTTGATTTTCTTTTTGATGTTAGCATCATATTAAAAGCATTCCCAAACCTCAAACTTATATGAATAGTCACTAATATTTCTTCTATTACTAGAAGTATAAAAAAATCTGTATTTAAATTACTTTATTCATTTCAGTATAATATGTGAAGTATAATTCAACATTTTGCATTTTTATCCATATTTATTAAACAATATATTCCCAAGACAGTTTCTTACATCTTATATTAAATCTGAATGACACGTGTCTAGTTTCTAGACTTTCTGCTTTTCACTGATATATCTGTTTATTCTATACCAACAGCATGCTATTTTAATTTTTAAATCTGTAAAACTTAAGACAAGGAACACCTGATGGATCCTTTCTTCTTTTTCAAAAATGAGCTACTCACTAACTTAGTTTTCTTAGAAGAAATATAGCATAGTTTTTATTATATAAATATTTGGGCAACTTATTGAGATTGTACTAAAGTTAGCTTAATTCTGAAGAATAAATATTTTCACAATATTTTATCTTCCCATCCAGGGTCATAGGACATTGCCCTAATATCTATTTATTTATTAGTATGCACATATTCCCATCACTGATGCAATGGACATGAACTTGGGCAAATTCCAGGAGATGGTTAGGGACAGGGAGTCCTGGCATGCTGCAGTCCATGGGGTCCCAAAGAATCAGACATGACTGGGCAACTGAACAGCATGAACAATTCCCCCACACATATACCTACATACAAACACATGAACAGATGTAGATGTGTAAGTAGATTTATCTAAGTAGAGTTTTAGAGACTTCTTCCACTAACACATTTTTGCTTACTTCTTGATATATTTTTTAAAAATTTTGGCTGCTATGGCAAATACATAATCTTCTTTTTGTTTTACATGTTCTAAGTGGTTATTGTTGCTCTATGGCTACTGTTGTTGTTTAGTCTCCAATACCAGTAAGTCATGTCCTTTTCTTTTGTGACCCCATGGACTGTAGCCTGCCAGGCTCCTCTGCTTTTTCCAGGCAGGAATACTAGAACCAGTTGCCATTTTCCTTCTCAGGTGATCCTCTACCCAGGGACAGAGCCCACATCTCCTGTGCTAGCAGGCAGTTTCTCCAGCGCTGAACCACCTGGGAAGCTATTGCTTCGCTATAGGAAAGCCTTTTAGTTTTCTATTTATTTTACATCTCTGAGCCTTACCACATTTCATTGTTAGCTCAAACTAATTTTTCCTTTGATTCATTGAGGTTTTAGATGAAATCTTATAATCTGTAAGCAATAGTATTTTGTCATTTTCTTTATAAAATTTATATCTCTAAGTTTTCATTATCCTATTTCATCAGTTAGAACTTCAGAAACTTGCTGAATAATAGCAGTCGTAGCCAATATCTCTTTTTCCCCGGAATTTATCAGGTATGCCTCTGGAGTTGTGTAGTCATTCAAGGTAGCATAGTAAGCATGGAAAACAAGATGTTATCCATAGTCCTATTTCATTCCAAAGTTTATTTTCACTTTAGTCTGTTTATTTTAATAACAAACAGATTTGAGCTTTATGAGATGCATATTAGCATCTATAATTCTTTTTTCCCTTCTCTTTTGATCTTTTGATGGGACACATTATATTTATTGCTTTTGTAATGGTGAGCCCATTTGGCACACCTGGAGTAAACTTTATTTGGCCATGATGTATCATTCTTTTGATATATTACAGACTTTAATTTGTTAAAATTTTACTTGGCATTTTTGCAGTTGTATTTATAAATGTGGTTATTCTGTAATGTGTGCATAGGCATATGTGTTTGTATCATGAATGTTCTTTACTAATTATGGTGTCAAGTTCATGCCAGCTACAGAAAATGTGCTCAAAAAAAAAATTGTCTTTTTCTACGATCTGGAACAATTTAGATTGCATGCAAATGTAGCATCCCTGGAAGATTTGATAGATCAACCCACAATCACCCAGATTGTGTTACATGTGCCAGTTATTCAAGCATTAAAAGTAACTTTCTCCCTAAAATCCACTAAGAATTCATCAAATCTCCACTATGCTAGATGCAGGGGGGAGACATTGGAAGTGGTTAAAGTAGGTCCACAACAAAAAGATGGTCTACAATACAAAGCAATTACTTCCAAGCCTCAAAATGTGGAGCATGTTATGCATTTCATTGGAATTCAAAAAAAAAAAAAAGAACGACTAATAATAGTCTTGGTATACTTGGCTTGGAAAGTTTTCTGTTATTCCTTGTGTGGTTATGTTTTTGTTTTTGTTTTGTTTTGTTTTCCATTTTGTTTTTCTCTGAATGAGGAGGGATTTAGTCTTAATCTCAGGATAGCCTAGCTGAGAAGTTCTGAGAGCACCTTAGCTGTAAGTATGAACTACTATTTGGGATATTGACTTCTGTGCTAGAAGCACCAGTGAGCATGCTGGCAGAAATAAGAAAGCACATTAAGAATATAATGTTAGAAGGAAAGATTAGAGTCAGATGCCCAGGGAAATTGCAATATGTACAATTCTTCCAACAATCTATTTTCATCCATAGGTGTTTTAATGAAAACCGCAAGCCTACTGATATCCAATGCCAAAGGTTCAAATAGATCACTTGCAGTCTCCCTTCCAATTTTTGCCCCTCTGAGCCTTTGAGTATCTAAAGCCCCATAATGTCTCTTGGCTTCTGGAGTTGAGCATGATTTGACTCAGGACTTCAGTAAAGAAATGATTTCCAGGTTAGCCTATCAAATCTATTTTATCACTTAATCATGAATTTCCCACCCTTAGGAGCCAACAACAACAGTGGTTTGTGTCAGGCACGTTAGAGAAAAGCACATCTATATCTTATGAGTCTATTAAAAGTCACCGAAGTTAAGACACTGAAAGTGCCATTAAGTCATTTTTCCATCTCTCAGAACCTGGCAAGGGATTGTTCCCCATGGTGCATTTTCCTGCTTCTCTTGCAGCCAGGTTTTAAACATCTTAAGCTATAACACTACCTTCCCTTCACCGGAGCAGTGACTATACTGCCTCATAAATCTCTTAGGTCGGAATTCTTTCCAACATAACTCCAGGTCCCTTGTGATGTATTTTTTTCTACCCCTGGGAGGCCCTGTAGTTGTGTCACCTGTTAATGGAAAGAAAACAGGAATTGACTTGTACAAACATCAGAAAATGAGTCTGTTGCTATCCTTTGTTTAATTTCTTAGCTGTAAATAGAAAATTTTAGATCTTAAGGAATGCATCACTGAGCTATCCTAAAGGAAATCTCATATATCAGTTAGTCAAGAATTTCTGTTAAGTGTCATGAGAGTAGGGAATTTTGGACATTTTAATCAACATTGTAAACCAAGCATCTGAAAGAGTCCCTGGCAAATAGTAGATGCCTGATAGGTATGTGCTAAATGCCTGGATATATAAATGGATTGCTGTGTGTCTGGTACAATATTATGCCCAATGGGGATGCTAACAAAAGAAATATATAACTCCTGCCCCACAGAAAACTATGTCTCATGAGGGAGGCAAGATTTTTCCTGGAGACTAAGCAGTCTGTAAATGAAAAGAGTTTAAGAGTTATACCACGACTCTGAAGTTCTAGGGATGAGCGTATGATGTCAATCAGTCAGTTCAGGTCAGTTCAGTCGCTCAGTCATGTCTGACTCTTTGCGACCCCATGAATCGCAGCACACCAGGCCTCCCTGTCCATCACCAACTCCCGGAGTTCACTCAGACTCACATCCATCGAGTCAGTGATGCCATCCAGCCATCTCATCCTCTGTCGTTCCCTTCTCCTCCTGCCCCCAATCCCTCCCAGCATCAGACTCTTTTCCAATGAGTCAACTTTTCACATGAGGTGGCCAAAGTACTGGAGTTTCAGCTTTAGCATCATGCCTTCCGAAGAAATCCCAGGGCTCATCTCCTTCAGAATGGACTGCTTGGATCTCCTTGCAGTCCAAGGGACTCTCAAGAATCTTCTCCAACACCACAGTTCAAAAGCATCAATTCTTTGGCATTCAGCCTTCTTCACAGTCCAACTCTCACATCCACACATGACCACTGGAAAAACCATAGCCTTGATTAGACGGACCTTTGTTGGCAAAGTAATGTCTCTGTTCTTCAATATGCTATCTAGGTTGGTCATAACTTTTCTTCCAAGGTCCTAACTGATCCTGACTGATGGATAGGTTTAAATCACAACGAGAGAAGGACCATCCCTGGACTGTCTTCTTTCCATTTGTTCCCTTACCTCTGAACATATCTCCAACACCTGTGAATTTGCCTAACTGCATAAAGTCACAGTCCCTGAGAACCTGGTTTTATAACCTATGGTTGCAAAGACATTGGGCTTTACTGAAATAAAATCACAACAAAAACCCCAGCTGGTGGTCAATGGAAGCAAGGCTGTTCTGACTGAAACAAACTAGGGGGCCTCTATGAGGCACCCTGAGCAGATTCCTGGGGTTTCAAGGGCTCCCCCAAGGGAGTCCAGGGACCATTACCACCCACAGGCAGATGAGGGACCCTGTTCTCTCTCTCCACTCTTCTCCTTACACATATCTTTGCAGCCATGCCTAAGCACTCCTTCACCAAGGACCATTTTCTGTGAGCACATCATAATCCAACACCTAGAAGGAAGCACAGAGAATTTGCCTTCAGCTCTTGCTGTTTGTGCAGTTTATGTACTTTGCGTGTATGTGTTTCTCCAATTCAAAACTGAATAAATAGTGCACAGACAGTAATAGCACCACATAACAAGGGAAGCACAGAGCCCTTGAACTATAACTTTCTTTTGTGCCAGAACAGCACAGTATTGTAAGACTGGTTCTTTGAACAGACTATGAAAGTGATTGCTCATATGGTGGATGTGATTACAGCACTCTCAGAATCTATCCATTGCCTTAAATTGCCTCCTGCCTCAGTTTGTCCTAAAACTGAAACCTTGCACATTAGACATCAGTTTTTGTAGAACTCCATTATTTAGAAAATATTTTCAGAAAAAGTTAGGTTAAAATTGTGTTATTTTCTAATAATTTTGTCTTGAATGAGTTTATCACCTTAACTGTGCAGTCAGTGAAGTGGGATCTAAAAACAAACAAACAAAAAATCTGATTCCCTTTATTATGGTCTACAGTGTGTTCCCCTGGAATTTATCTGTTGAAGTCCTAATAATCAACATGATTATATTTGGAGATATGAATATTAAAGAATTAATTAAATTAAATAGGTCATAAATTTGGTCTCTATCCCAATATGACTGATATCCCTATGGGAGGAAAATGAGACACCAGGAGTGTGCAGAGGAAAGCCCATATGAGGACACAATGAGAAAGCAGTTAACTGCAAGTCAAAAAAAAAAAAAAAAAAAGGACTCAGGAGAACCTATTCAAACTATAGACATCTTGATTGCGGGCTTCCAGACTCTATAACTGAAAATACATTTCTATTGTTTAAGCAAGCCAGTAGTATTTTGTTTTGGCTCCCCTAGCAAACTAAAGTGAAATTCCCTGGTGGTTTAGCTGGTAAGAATCTGCCTGCAATGCAGGCGACCCAGGTTCAATCCCTGGGTCAGGAAGATCCCCTAGAGTAGGAAATGGCAACCCACTCCAGTATTCTTGCTTGGAGAATTCCATGGACAGAGGAGCCTGGCAGGTTATAGTCCACTGGGTCACGAGGAGACGGACACAATGAAGCAACTAACACTAATGGACATTTTCAGTTTCTTTTCAATATAATAGTGTTACCAACTTTTAGTGTAGCACTTTCTTTAGCAAGTCTCACTATGTCAGCCCTCTTTCCCCACAAAAAATAAAGAAAAACAGGGATAAGCAGTTGTTCCTGGGTTCCCTTTATTTACCCTCATGGCAGCTCCTAATATACTAGGTTGAAGATATCCTTGCCACTAACTTGGTTGCCCCAGTAAAATGGAGCTTGTTGGTGGGACACGTTGCGTGTTTGCAGCACAATGCCCACATTGTTACATGTGGTTACACATTCAGTTTTTTAGAAATGGTGAATTTAATAAAATAATGTAGGGGAAGATAATAATGTAGATTTTAGATAAATATTCTAAATCATGATTTTCCTATCAAGGGCCCATAGACTATTAAAATCGTCATACATATTTATTTGCTCTGTTAATATCTTACTACTTCATCAAACAGTAGGTCTGAAATTAGAGAAGTTTCTACCAGGTAAATGATGAGGCTACATTTACAGTTGTATCTGTCAAACAGCTGTGTTCCTATAAACATGCATAGCTCTTCCACCTTCCATACAAAACTTGCTTCCATGTTACATCAGTGGTTAAAACCTACAGTGCCATTCTACAGCTTCCAGAGAAACATTCTAAGTCTTTGTATTGGCAGACATGCTAGTCATGGCATTCCCTACATGGTTTTCCTTGCTTGGCTGTCCCACAGTCATCATGCCTCCTTCTTAGAACATATCGCATTAAACCTTCAAGAAATACACCATTCCCTTCCTTTGCTCACCTAGAGAACTCAATTCTTATTTTAAAACTCAGTAAGGTCAAAGTTGCTCAGTCATGTCCAACTCTTTGTGACCCCATGGATTATACAGTCCACAGAATTCTCCAGGCCAGAATACTGGAGTGGGTAGCCTTTCCCTTCTCCAGGCGACCTTCCCAATCCAGGGATTGAACCCTAAAACTCAGTCCAAAAGTTATATTTTCTGTGAAAGCTTGAGAATGACGCAGTTATTTCCATTATTTTCCATAGCACTCTGAATAGACACTGAATATACACTCCCCACACTGTGTTATAATTTCATACAAATTCCAATCATGCAAAGCTCAAAGAAGTGCCAATAACAACATACCATCACTTACTAAGAAACAATTGTCAAGTAATTTAGTAGAAGAAAATGATGACTTGCCCCCAAATCTATTGATATCATAACCTTTGGTCTCTTCTGTCTCTTTATTGCCTCCAAATGTTTCCTCCTTAAAACAGATAATACACTGATTCTCCTCTGTTAGGTGTGACATCAAGGAAGACTGAAACTAGCCTGGCTTTCAGATTCACAGAAAACGTAATTCATTGCAAGATTTTCATCTTTGTAACACACATTTTGATCTTAGATAAGCTGATAGTTTTTTCCATTGCAACATTAGTTAATTTCCTTTCTTCCTCCAGTTCTGTACTTCTCCACTTCATGATAATTAGAGAGAATATTCTATAGATCTCACAAACAATATAGGACTTCCCTGGTAGCTCAACTGGTAAAGAATCTACCTTCAATGCAGGAGACCATGGTTTGGTCCCTGGGTTGGGAAGATCCACTGGAGAAGGGATAGGCTACCCACTCCGGTATTCTTGGGCTCCCTTGTGACTCAGCTGGTAAAAAAATCTGCCTGCAGTGCAGGATACCTGGGTTCAATCTGTGCATTTGGAAGATCCTCTGGAGAAAGGAACAGCTACCCACTCCAGTACTCTAGCCTGGAGAAATCCATGGACTATTCCATGTGGTCACAAAGAGTCGGACACAACTGAGCAACTTTCACTTTCACAAACAATATGCATGCCAGACATGATGTTCACTCTCAATTCAAAGACACTTATTCTCAACAGGTCTCCAAGCTATTTTACTTTTGTCTTATGGATTAGTTGCCTAGGAAAATTCTGAGATGTACAACATGCTACTGATATCCTGGACCCCAATATGTTGCTTAAATTCATGCAACCTTTCCTAAATATCCAATATGAATATATCATATTAGAACTAATACTGTATGAAACCTACATATTAAATAAATAGATATTACAGGAAAATGTCTCAAGACAATAGAGAATATGATGCAATTAACAGAACAACCCTAATCACAAGTAAGTCAACTCAGCTTGTATAGTCACCCCAAAACTTTATCCTCCTGGCTCTTGCTCTAGTAAGTTTTCCCAGTTCTCTTTTTATTGCTGCCATACAAGGACCCTCAGTCAAACATGTACATGGACATGACATCTGCGTGCTTCCACACTTTTATTTTCTTTTTAACTTCACCTGCAGAATAAGGCCCAATCCCCTTAACAACCCATTGCCTTCACATTGTGCTCTGAATCCAGCTTTTAGGATTGGGACTCCTTAACTCAACCCAAATCTACCTATACACATATTTTACTCTAACTGGACTCCTTAAACTTCTTGAAACATACATCTCTTCATGCCTCTGAGTTTCATTTTATTTCAGCTATTTCTGCTGTCTGAAATGCCCTACTACACTGGGATCATATCTGTTCATTCTTAGGACCCAATCCAAATTCCACCCTCATGAATTCTTCACTGCCTCCACAGGCAAAATAACCTAAGTCTTCATCCATATTATAGGATTCAGTCACAACAGTACACATAGATCTTTGTTCTTTAATTTTATCACATGCTGTACTACCTGATATTTTCACAGAGGCTTCTTCCTGCTCTCCCCATTTACAGACCCCAGTCTCAATTGAGATGGTAAGGGCTAAATTTATTTTCTAAGTTCCACATTATATTTTATATCCCTGTAAAATAAAGGCTCTATAAGTTTCATGTGACCTACCAATATTGAATATAAACACTGAGATTTTCTGAACAATGTCCAAATATTTCATATATTGAAATTTAGAAATATTTAAAGGATTGATAAATTTCACATGTAAAGATATTTCCTGATGACAATCCGAGGAAAGGTAAACACGCTTTCAAGAGAACAATAGAGTGAATTTTCAAAGAGAAATTTGAAAAGCTAAAGCAAAGGTATTTCTTATTTTTAAGGATGAGATGGACTGTCTTCTTCAATTTTCAGAAATGAGATCAATACTGTGACTCTTCCAAATTGAAGTTTCCAAAAACGTAGGTAATAGGAAATTTGCACTTGAACCCACCTGATACAATTGAGAAAAATGTGGTGAATAAGAACAGAGATCATAAGGAAATAAAAATTTTAAAAAAGAAATAGTTTTTATCTCTGACTCTTGAGAAAAGTTATATAGGGAAGAGTTTGCCCATAAAGTAGTTAAGGTCAACATTCATCTGGTCTAACCATATATAAGTAAAATTAGTTAAGGGACCCTAAGAAGTGACAACCTTGGGGACCACAGTGACCAAGAGAAAACATACATTCAAGATTACTCTTCAAAGACTCTAAAGAGTTGCTTGGAAAAGGAAGTCATTCATCTTTGCTTAACCAATATTTCACAAACTTATTTAAACATAGAACACTGTTATTTTTCTATAAAGTAACCTATACAGCTAAGTTTAGTGTTCTGCCTGCCAAGGCTGACCTGATGTTTACTTTAACCAGGTTGTGTGTGTGTGTGTGTGTGTGTGTGTGTGTGTGTATTCTTCCTGAGGAGGTCTGATAAAAGATAAGCAGTTAGAGTTTTTACTCAAGCCCTTATCTTTCTAGTTTAGTGAGACTATTTTGAATTTCATTAGCTCTTAATCATGCCAAAGACTGAAAGCAAGGAAAAAGAGATAAGGAAATTCAACATCAGAAAAAAGAGAGAAAGAAGAATGGAGTATAAAGGTGAAGAAATGCCTGGAAAACCAGATACCAACAGCAGAGCATAAAAAAAAAAAAAAAATCCTGCCAGATGTAGCCAACTAAAGTCTAACTGAAGTTTCAGCAGCAGGCATTTCATCTGTCATATCAAAACATTTTCAATACCATCTACGAATGCAGCACTAAATTCTGGACTGCCATTAATGTCAACTCATTTATAATTTTGGCCTGCAGTACTACAAAAAGGCATATGACAGCCTACTATTTCACACCTGCTGTTGAAATGAATAAAAATGACTGAAGCCCTTAAAAGCAGAAAAAAAGAGGGAGGGGGAAAATAAAGCCAACAACACTGCACAATAAGGCTGGAGAGAACTCGTTACCAGACTTGTGTTTTGAGGACCAAGCTGTGGCTAATGTGTCCTTCACAGATCTAATAGTACTAAGAGCAGCCCAGGTGTAGAAATCGTCATACTTGGGGATGATTTTCTGTCTCTTTGATTGGAACTATTTTACCCATTCACTGGACTTCATGACTTATACCTGTTTACACACTCTCTCCTTAGCCTAAATGAGTATGATACACACCTTCTGTAATACTCCTTTGTGAACTTTGTCATATGTGGTACTGGGAATATTTTGATAGGCCTCTGCCCTCTGAAATGTTGAAACTATTTCTTGTACTCGTCTTGAATTCCCTTTACTGTTCTCTCTCTAGAAGTCTGCAGCATATTATGGGCACCATAGAATGTTGGACATTGTCTTAACATCTGATCTTGCTTTCTTTAACCAATCCAATCATAGGCAGAATGTTAAATATAATTTTGAATAACTAGATGCTGTGGTTGCTAATCTTTAGGTTTGCCTGATCTGGCCAACTGTAGTCAGGACAATATCTAATGTATGCATGCATGCATGCTAAGTCGCTTCAGTCATGTCTGACTCTGTGCAGCCCCATAGACAGCAGCCCCCCAGGCTCCTCTGTCCACAGGATTCTCTGTCCAGGCAGTCTGCAAAGTGTGTGGAGACTCCTATTTTTATTATAATATTAAGGTATCATTTGCATTTTTCACTATCTTGACATTCGCACTAATCCAAAGGAATAGTGAGTGAAACTGCCAACATATTAGCAAATAATGGGTGATGTTTTCATGTTATCAAATAGTTCAAGAATCATATTATTCATTGGTTTGGCTATATCAAGAACAAACACAAGTTTTTTAATATATTCATATTCTCTTGATACAGTACAAATCCAGATGGTCCTGTACAATATAATTGTAGAATTATATTGAATGGAAATTTCCATTAATATTTGATTAAAATCAAAGTCACAAAGCTGAAAACAAGTCCCAAGTATACACAATTGTAAAGCGTAAGTACATGTAACGCATATTTTTGAAGGATCTAGTTTTCTTATTTAGAACTGCGGCTTATCTAAAAGAAAGATGAAGAATTCAATGAAATTTACTTAACTGTGACATGTCAATCTTGGGAGCTAACTATATTACTTTTTATTTTCTTTCTTCCTTGGGTTGGGAGTTCAGTATCCAATTCTTTGTAGAGGTTGATGATGTCTACCATAAAACTGATTCTCATTTCCTGGTTAAACACTTGCTAGGGAATCATTCTTACTGATCTGACCTTAGGCCTTTTTGAGCAAGAGAAAAGAAATTAGAGAGAATCTGTGAACAAAGACAAGGGGAATCCATGCACTAATATCATTGAAGTAGCAAAGATATAAAAAAAAATGAATTTCTCTTGGGAAAACGGAATGCATTAGGCACAGACAGGCTTGAAATGATTTGCATATACCTCACCCAAAAGGTGCATCTGATACTAGAGGATCTCCCAGTGGTAAAATACCTTGTATATTACAAAGGATTCAGACTAAGAGGAAATGATGAGAAGCTCAACCACAGAGGATATTCTCTACATGAGAAAATTTATCTCTTGTAGGATATTCCATGCATCCCTCTAAGCCATGATTTGAATGCACATCACACAGAGGATCTCTATAGTTTTGCAAATAAGTATGAAATACTTGATCTCTTCCACTAATTTCTCAAGAATCAACTCACCAGAGGAGAGAAATAGGAGGCAGAAGTGGATGAGGTGTTGAACAGCAGGCCCCATTCACCATCACAAAGGTCTCTAAAGATGAGGATTGAGTTTTATTTATGAAAAAGTGACCTGTTAACTCCAGGAAGTAGTCTGTAAGACAGTGCACCATTGAAAGTAATGGTTAGATAACACAAATAAAACTATTTAAAATTTGTACTACACTCAGTTCAGACTTCAATCTATCTTTAGTAAAGTTGGTTTACGAATTAAACATAAAAGCGCTTACAATGTGTCACAAATCCTGAGTTTGCATAACTTGTTTTAAATATTATTACACCAGGATTTCAAATATTCTAAATAAACGACAATGTCTCATTGTATATGTTAAGTGAGAAATGCATACAAAGCAGCATTTTGATATTTATTGTTTTTCATATAGCCAATAATATCTTTCTCCGAATCTCACTAATTCCAATTGTATTTTTTTATCAAGTCAATGAGGTTACAGTGAATGTTTGTACCTGCAAATAACCATGTGCTATATTTGACTAAGTGCTGTCAGCATCCTCTAATTAAAAAGAATTGGTTTCGAAAACACTCATTCTCGGCACAAATAGAAAAATCTGTCAACAAAGCATATGATTTGTAGAATACAGGAAAAAAAAAAAAAGAGTAACAGTATCATCATCCATCATTACTTGTAGAACATCTAGAAGGCAGTCTGGCAGCTTTTGTTCAGAGAGAGAACAGTGGGATACCTCAGTCCCTCTGAATCATCTACCTATTTTAGGTGGCCTCTTTCTGAAAAAGACAGGTTGCCTTTTAAGCTTCTGCCTTAGAGCACAGAAGACTGAGAGGTAAGAACCATGGAATTACAAAGAATTGTAGAAGATATCTCCAAAGCTATCTAACCTTCATAATCTATAGGTGAATAAATTCTAGAAGAGATAACTTGAATGACAAACCCAAGGTCCAGAGGACTGTTATTCAGATCTCCTAACTCCAGTTTTTGGTTGTTTTTTTTTCCCACTAAGATTCCTATTCATAAAGACATTTGTTAATCTACCTCAGAAACACTTCCAATTCTGAGTATAAAGAACTCAGGTGAAAACAGGGGCTAGGAGGATTTTAGTTATTGTATAGAAAAATAAGAACAGCGGCCAAATCAGTAAACTTTCTCACCTTTTGGGAAGAAATTAGAGGATTGTAGAGAACAAAAAATAAAATCAGCAACAGTCAAATAAACGGACATCTAGAACAAAAGCAAGACATGGGTCAACAATTCCTCTTAATTATATATAAATTTTTCACTTTCTGGGAATGACTGAAAAGTTCTAAGAATCATGATCTCCATGAGTCAGGCTATGGCCCACAAGTGTGGAAAAATACCAAAATGAGAAGGCAAAGATAATTAATGGCAATGGATTACTCTATCCTCTCATCTCCACCTTGAGATCTGATAGTTCACAATGTATAACAACTAGAGATTCCTGGTGAATGTCTGTAATACCCTACATAATCTCACAGTTTGTAACACTGGATCAGTAAGGGCTGGAGACCAAAGAGAATGCTGGGAATGCACTGGTTGTTATTTTCAGAAGGGACTTGTTTGGCAAACTGAAGGAAATATTGAGTGTCTGTTACTGAAAGAGTAAATATAGTCGTGGATTGTTCGTGAAAGTTGGGGCATATCAGTTGCAGTGATACTAAGGTAAATAGAGAAGTGGAACCCGAATGAACAAAGGCAGCCATGTTGTTGGGTAAGGGTGGGTTTATCAAATATTGACAAACATGAAATGATTGTAATCAGTCACTGTCAAAGGAGAACAGGTCCCCTCCTCTCTTTTACAAATGATCCAATTAAAGGAAACATGTTGGCTATAAAAGTCAAAATCAACAATGCACTATACTCTGACAACCCATCCAACATATAAAATCAATAGTGCATTCTGCTGCCATGCAGCACAAAGTGACAGCAGCAACTTCCCCACCTCTTTAGTCAAATATGACACTGTATCAATCGATCAAAACTCAGTACTTATTGAGCAAGGCTTCTGAAGAATGCATACTGCATTGTACTTCTATATCCACCCCCTGCTCATTTTATTTTGATAAATTTTAACTTAAAGGCATAATACCTTAGAATGTTCTGTTGACACATGGAGTGTTTATTTGTATAATCACCATACAATTTGGCATTGACTACGTTTACAACATGATTATAAAGCACTGTAGGGCTAGAAATGCAAATGCCATTAAATCAAGAACTGTAATTTTGGTTCTGTCTCCACACCATTGCTTTGTCCAAGTCCCCCATTCAGAGTGACAAACAAGACATAGATGGCTCCAACTAGTCATCAGGCTTGCACTAGAACTAAAAACAATCTGAAAGGGAAACAAGGGGGTGCTGGATATGGAACAAAGTGTGAGTTTGACAGGATAAAAAAATCCATAACTAAATATTTGTTGTCATGTGAAAAGGGCAGCAGAGAGGAATCAGATTCTGACTCTGTGTGCCCTTGAACAAATCATTTTTCTACTCTGGATCTTGAGCTTCTATAAAACTAAGGAATGGGTTTAATGGACTAAAGTAACTATACAATGACTAAAGTTTTAATAGTCTAATATAATGCTGTTTAAATAGTCTCTTCCCAAGATCCGTAGTCAGAATAAATTTTCTATTATGACAGACTGAATTACATTTTATAAACAGTATTTACCAGAACTACGTGCAATGCTCGCTGATGTTTTCTAGTCTATCAGTTTTCATTTTCTTTATAAATGCTGATCATGACTGCCAATGGATCACAACCCACAGCTTGAAAATCATTGTTTTATGGCCCTTTGCTTTTTCTTTTCCCTGCTGCTCATGGGCCTTCTTTCCTCCTTTCTCCCTTTCATTTAAGCATCTCAACTGTAAGTTCCAAGCTCTGATCCCTTGTATTTAGCTGAATTTATATTTTCTCCAAATATTCTATATTTCTCCATCCCATAGGGCTCGCACAATACAAGGAACCTCAACTGGTTCTCAACAAATTCTTATTTGGTTAACTCCCCAACTCCTTCACCACTTGGAAAACAAAAGTCGTGTGAAAAAGGTATCTATTACCTAGATTCTTGGATATCTGGGGGTAACATGAAGGGACTTTATAGTTATTTAATATATTTTTTTAATTTTCATAAAGTCCGACTGTGCTCATAATATGCTTTTAAGTAAAAGTAGGGATATAACATTTCATAGGAAGTATGAATTCAACTAATAAAACCATAAAAAGACTGAAAGGAAACGTGCTAATATAATAATAGTCTTTTTACCTCTTGATAGAAAGTTTCTATGCAATTTTCAAATTCATCTTTTATATTTTATTCTGTTCTCCAAATTATCTTCCTTTACATGTGCTACTTTGATTATTACAGGAATCATTTTTTTTTTCATTCCTAAAAACAGAAGACAAAGTATGCTAGGGAATTTAGTAAAATGATTTGGAATAGTCACTCAAATGCTGTATGAGTATCTATTGATCAATCAGTCAATTGATCAGTATATCCATCTATCTATCTAAATGCACTTCCTTTCTGACAAAGAACTGGTGATGTACTTAAAGTGTCTTTTTAAACTCTGTTGCCTCTGTATATCTTAATCCAGCACTAAGGTCATTTTGTTGTCAGTAATAGTATTTCTTTTTCTACAACTCAAGGTCATCTAAAATGAATCAAAGCTTGGCTGTTGCCTGTTCCCTGTAACCATCCTAAATTTTAATGTGCATAAGTCATAGATACAACAAACTACTACGAGCTATGGAGGATGTTAATCAGTGTCAGCCATTGCTTCCTTTTTATGCTTATGATCTCATCATGTTACTCCTCCCAATTATCCCAAGGAAGAGTTGGCATTGGTGTTGTATTTTTATAGCTAAGGAAACTGAGGCTTGACTATTAAATAGGTAACAGATTTAAGCAGTGGTACCAGACCACCTGACCTGCTTCTTGAGAAACCTGTATGCAGGTCAGGAAGCAACAATTAGAACTGGACATGGAACAACAGACTGGGTCCAAATAGGAAAAGGAGTACGTCAAGGCTGTATATTGTCACCATGCTTATTTAACTTCTATGCAGAGTACATCATGAGACACGCTGGGCTGGAGGAAGCACAAGCTGGAATCAAGATTGCCGGGAAAAATATCAATAACCTCGGATATGCAGATGACACCACCCTTATGGCAGAAAGTGAAGAGGAACTAAAAAGCCTCTTGATGAATGTGAAAGAGGAGAGTGAAAAAGTTGGCTTAAAGCTCAACATTCACAAAACGAAGATCATGGCATCTGGTCCCATCACTTCATGGCAAATAGATGGGGAAACACTGTCAGGCTTTATTTTGGGGGGGCTCCAAAATCATTGAAGATGGTGATTGCAGCCATGAAATTAAAAGACGCTTACTCCTTGGAAGGAAAGTTATGAGCAACCTAGAGAGCATATTGAACAGCAGAGACATTACTTTGCCAACAAAGGTCCATCTAGTCAAGGCTATGGTTTTTCCAGTGGTCATGTATGGATGTGAGAGTTGGACTGTGAAGAAAGCTGAGCACCGAAGAATTGATGCTTTTGAACCGTGGTATTGGAGAAGACTCTTGAGAGTCCCTTGGACTGCAAGGAGATCCAACCAGTCCATTCTGAAGGAGATCAGTCCTGGGTGTTCTTTGGAAGGAATGATGCTAAAGCTGAAACTCCAATACTTTGGCCACCTCATGTGAAGAGTTGACTCATTGGAAGAGTCTGATGCTGGGAGGGATTGGGGGCAGGAGGAGAAGGGGACAACAGAGGATGACATGGCTGGATGGCATCACTGACTAGATGGACATGAGTTTGAGTGAACTCTGGGAGTTGGTGATGGACAGGGAGGCCCAGCGTGCCACAGTTCATGGGGTCGCAAAGAGTTGGACATGACTGAGCAACTGAACTGAAGTGAACTGAATCCTAAATGAATTTGAGCAATCACAACTTTAGAGAATGTATGTTCTCTTAAATTCAGTTTTTTATAACTTTCAACGTTTATTGTATTTAAGCTTCATGAATCAATGAACTCAGTACTACTATCATTATTGCAACTTTGAAAGTGAAAGTGAAAGTCACTCTGTAATGTCCAGCTCTTTGTGATGCCATGGACTATACAGTCCATGGAATTCTCCAGGCCAGAATACTGGAGTGGGTAGCCTTTCCCTTCTGCAGGGGATCTTCCCAACCCAGGGATTGAACCCAGCTTCCTCTCATTGCAGACAGATTCTTTACCAGCTGAGTCACAAGGGAAGCCCAAGAATACTGGAGTGGGTAGCCTATCCCTTTTGCAGCAGATCTTCCCGATCCAGGAATTGAACTGGGGTCTCCTGCATTGCAGGCGGAGTGTTCACCAATGGAGGGAAAGACATGGCAAGAGAATAAGTAATAAAACTAAAACTATATTATGTATTTAGAAGTCCTCAATAAAAATTCACTCCTATTCATAAAAATTCTAACCAGAGTTTTTTATCATTCAAGCTTTATTGATTCCCACAGGGGCTAAGAGAATTTTATATTTAAGTGTTCCGTTTCCCTTTATGAAAGCAAGGCAGGTATGGGTATCCTAATGATACTGTTTTATTTTAGATGACATCTAAGAAATAAATATTTTAAAAATATAAATAGAAAACAAAAATATACCTATTTCTCAGTATTTTCTGCTTTCAAATAAGTATTTGAAAATAGTAATATTCACTGCTACAATATTGACACAACAAGAACAAATCAATCTGTTTAAACAGTGCAAAGGTGTAACATAATAGGTTAGTCCATCTTTTCTCCATAAGTTTGCCCAATTTTTCTCTCTACCATGAAGAGTTCCCTGGTTAGCACCATAGTATCTATATTCTATTACTCAGCCTCCCTCAGAATTTTATCTTATTCCATCTAAAATTTCTATCAGTAGTATTTCCAAGTCAAAATGTCCCAAATCATTATGCAAGACTTTCTACAAGGGAGTTCTAATGAGCTTTTTCAACCCAATTTACCACATCTCTTTGGGGGAGGACTATGCTCTAAGTTACTCTTATATACTTTGCTTAGCACAGTGAAGAAAATAATAAGATTTTAGAGCCAGCAAAAGACCTTAAGGTTTGTCTCTCCAAATCAGGTCATCTAAAATAAAATACTGATGCAAGAGAGTGCTCCAAGTCATAGAGAAGGTTAAAGGTCAAGATATTAACAGAATCATTTCTTTTAGCTCTTAAACATGCAGTTTGCTCAAGAAATATTTGTTGAATAAATTGTATTATTGACCTCATGTTTGGATGCAACTTTTCACCTGGTAGGAATTGCAATGTTTGATGGAATAGCCAAGATAGGAAACTTGTACATACATTGAAACATTCAATATCATTATAATGTAATGACAGATTTTTCTTAAGAACATTAGAGCAATTCATCATTGAATAAGATAGTATGGAGAAAATGCAGGAAAAAAAAATGTTTCCTGAATCCCAGCTTATACAGAATATGTCCATCAGCACATTCCCAATGAAATAAAGCTCATTACTAAAAATTTTCCCCTCACTTTCTATTTGTGGTCATCGGTGAAATCTGGGATCCAATTTAGTAGAATTAGAAGAGATCTTAGAGATAAGTCATTTGTTGCTGTCACTTCATTTTGATTGAGGAAACTGAAGCTAACAGTTTAGGATATGTGTAATGTAAGCTCTCGGGCTTCCCTGGTAGCTCAGATGGTCTAGAATCTCCCTGCAATGCAGGAGACCTGGGTTTGATCCAGGTTGGGTTGATCCTGGGTTGGGAAGATCCCATGGAGAAGGGAATGGGTACCCATTCCTGTGTTGTTCCCTAGAGAAGTCAATGGACAGAGGAGCCTAGTGGGCTACAGTCTATGAGGTCTGGGGTCGCAAAGAGTTGGATATGACTGAGCAACTTTCACTTTCACTAATGTAAGCCCTCACGTTTGTTTTGTCATTGTTGTTTTTCTTTTTGGAATGCAAGTTCCTGACATAAGCTTTGATTGCCAAGGAGACTGGCATTCACGTAAAAGAAAGCAATCTCAATCAATACACTGCCAGCCACTAGAGGACACAAAGAGTAGAACATCCCCAGTTGAGTTTCCTTTGTTGTAGAGATTTTCAGTTCAGTTCAGTTCAGTCGCTCAGTCGTGTCCGACTCTTTGCGACCCCATGAATTGCAGCACGCCAGGCCTCCCTGTCCATCCCAGAGTTCACCCAAACCCACGTCCATCAAGTCAGTGATGCCATCCAGCCATGTCATCCTCTGTTGTCCCCTTCTGCTCCTGTCCCCAATCCCTCCCAGCATCAGAGTCTTTTCCAATGAGTCAACTCTTCGCATGAGGTGGCCCAAGTACTGGAGTTTCAGCTTTAGCATCAGTCCTTCCAAATAACACCCAGGACTGATCTCCTTTAGAATGGACTGGTTGGATCTCCTTGCAGTCCAAGGGACTCTCAAGAGTCTTCTCCAACACCACAGTTCAAAAGCATCAATTCTTCTTAGTAGATTTCAATAATTGCTCATTTCAGTCACTTACATTTTCTTTTCCTTTGATTTAAATTTCTGCTCTTCTGTTTTAAATTAATGATAAAGAGTAAGCCTATGAAACCCTAGGCCCCCACCCTGGACCCTGATAAAAGAGGAACCCCAGCCCCTCTCTCTCTCTCTCTCTCTCTACAGGTCACCTCTCTGTTTGGCCCCAGGTGTACTATGTAATTCCAAGCATTGTAAGTAATAAATCTTTATGTTTTAAGTTTTCAAATGGGGTTATCATGAAAGTTTTCCTTGCAATCATCATAAGAACCACAAGGTCCAGTCCAGCCAGAACATTGGTGCTCAATAGGCTGAGACATCACCAAACAATATGGCATACAAAGAATCTTTGTTCAAAAAAATCCAAGAATGATTTCAACAGTGTTTTAAAACTGTATACACAAAGTCTTCTGGTCACCATGAATATTCTCTTCGGTTTGCCTTTTACAACTAGAAAAAGACTAGCAGGTCAAGTTCTGGGTTCCTCAGTTACACATAAACATATGCAGCATAGATTTATCTGTTATAAACATAGTAGTTTGCGATCAGATTCCCTAGAAGGAAAACAGACTGATGATTGCTATAGTTACTTCTTAGGCAAGTAACTCACAAAAGTAACATAAGAGATGGGACAGGTTCCATATGTTCTTTCCTTCTCTGTTGGGGTTTCTTTCTCACCAATATAGAGCTCCTACACTTTAGTTATGGATCATTGGGAGTGAGGATGGCCAGGAATTTAATGAGGTACTAAGGCTAAATTTTTAAAATTCATTTTTAAAAAGATCCTTTCAGAGTCAAAACAGTCAGCCTAGGAGTTCATACTAATATTTTAGTCATCTGAGCCATTTCTAGAACCACTTTTGGGAAATGCCTTCAGACCCCAAAGTATATTGTTTCAGTTATTCTCAGTCATTATTAAAGTGTGGCATTTGAGCAAGGCTCGGTT